>NC_060067.1:75922727-76225757 GCF_922984935.1 Meles meles
GTACTACAATTTATTCATCTGTTCCCCAGCTGAAAGAAACTTGGGTTAGATCCAGTTGGGGGTTGCTGCAAATAACAATACTGTAAACATCTCATATAGGATTTTCCGTGATCAAAAGTATTCATTTTATTTTGTAAAAAAAACTTCTGAATGAGAGTGGTTAATCTTATGTTAAACCTTATGAAATCTTCAAAATATTTTCCAAAGTAGCTGTACCATTATGCATTTCTCCCAAGCATTATATGGGTGCTCTGATTGCTATGTATCTTTGTTAATATAGAATTATAAGTTTTATTTTTCTATTTACATTTTAACCATTCAAATATTTATGTAAAATATCTTAATGTCATTTTGATATTAAGCATCTTGTTATGTTCTTTTTTCCTAACCATACATTTTCTTTGTTAAGCATTTATTCAATTTATTTGCCAATTTTTAACTGGACTTTCTTTTCGTATACTTAAGTCTTGAAAGTTCTTTATATATCCTTTGTCAGTCTGTGGCTTGGCTTTTCATGTCTTTAATGGCGTTAATCAAAGAGCATTTAAATTTAATGAAACTGAACTTATTACTTTTTTTTTCTTTTGAAGATAGTACAATTGGTATTGGTTCTAAGAAATCTTTTCATAAGTAAGAATAATAATAAAAAACCTCCTACATTTTATTCTAAACTATTTATGTTTTTAGTCTTTATATCTATTCCTCGGTCCATTTTTAGTTATTTTTTGTGATTTGGATATGGCAAAGATTTCTTACATGCAATACCAAAAACATGATCCATAAAAGAAAAATTGACAAATTTGACCACACAAAAGTTAAAGCATGCTGTTTTTTGAGAGACAGTTTAAAAAGAAAAATCAGGGCACCTGGGTGACTCGGTTAAGCGACTATCTTCGACTCAGGTCATGATTCTGGGGTCCTGGGATGGAGTCCCACATCAGTCTCTCCCTGCTCTGTGGGGAAACTGCTTCTCCCTCCCCTCTACCTGCCACTCCCTCTGCTTGTGCGCTCGCTCTCTCTCTCTCTCTCTCTGTCAAATAAATAAATACATATTTTAAAAAATTTAAATAAATAAAAAGAAAAATCAAACATTGCACAGACTTGGAGAAAATATTTGCATATTGTATATCTGATAAAGGACTTGTAATCAGAATATGTAAAAAAGAACAATAAGAAAATGAACAGCCCAATTTAAAAAAAAAAATACATGTTTGAACAGGCCAGTCACCAAAAGACATACCAATGGCAAATAAGCACATGAAAAGATTCTCAATATTATCAGTCATTAGTGACATTCAAACGAAAACATGACCAGATACCACACACACTTTTTAGAATACCTAAAATTAAAATTATGTAAAATTAAAACTGAACATACCAAATGTTGGTAAGGATGTAGAATAACTCAATTGTTGTATACAGCTGGTAGGAACGTAAAATGGTAACACCACCTTGAAAAACTGGCTGTTTCTCAAAGAATTAAAAATGCATTACCATACTCTCTAGGCATTTGCACAATAAAAAAGAAAACTCATGTGCACAAAAGGACTTGACCATTAATATTTATAGCAGCTCTGTTTTTAACAGCCAGTTTGAGAAACAATCTCATTGCCCATCAACAGCAAAATGTATACACAAGCTGTGGTATAGCCATACAATGAAATACTATACAGAAAGTCAGAAACAGTACATTATATTGTATACAGTATATTATGTGACTCCATTTATATAAATTTCTAGAATATGCAAACTCTATAGTAACATAAAACAGATCTGCAATTACTTGATAATGCTGATTCAAGGCAATAGGAAGGTCCAGTATGGAGGGATTGCAAAGACTTATGCATAAAATTTTCAGGGTGAGAAATATGTTCACATATCAATTGTGATGGTCTCAAAACTTATCAAATTGTACACTTTTAATAGATGTTTATTGTTTGACAATTAAACCTCAGTAAATGTGATTTAAAATGGAATACAAACAATAAATCACACTTACTACGTCTTTGTTGTCTGCTCTTAAACAACTCTTACTACAACAGGCTAGAAATCCTATTAAAAATAAGTCAGATGGGGCGCCTGGGTGGCTCAGTGGGTTAAGCCGCTGCCTTCCGCTCAGGTCATGATCTCAGGGTCCTGGGATCGAGTCCCGCATCGGGCTCTCTGCTTGGCAGGGAGCCTGCTTTCCCCTCTCTCTCTGCCTGCCTCTCTGTCTACTTGTGATCTCTCTCTATCAAATAAATAAATAAAATCTTAAAAAAAATAAGTCAGATGATGTGTGAATTTGTTTAATAACTTCCAGCTATTTCTCATATTATTCAAAGTCCTTCAATGGTCTAAATTTGCTGCATCATTGGTTCTTAATGTACTGACCACTAGAGAAATTGGGGGGGGGGGTATTTTTGTTTTACCAGTGATTGTGGAGATCAACTGGCCCTAGTAGGATACTACATGTTCTACAATGTTTAAGGAAGTCCCACAAAATGATTTATCTCATTTTACCCATAATATTTTAATTTTTCTGCTAGGCGTTCATTCAAGATAAAAAATCTTGAACCTAAAACTAAACTCTATTTTTGGATAACCACTAAGTTTTTTCAAATGGTTTTAACATAAAATAAATGCTCTAAGAATGCAGACTTCATGAAAATATAAGAAAGTCATGTATTTGTTTTGTTTAGAATTTTCCCAGGTTTTTAATCATTTCAAAAAAATTACATCATAGAAAATAACTCTAGATATCTGAAGTATTTCAATCATCAATGCAAAATATCTGTATCAGTTCTGTATTTATATCTGTCACATTCACACTTATTCTGCCTAGAGGTGCACATATCTGATTCTAGCACCACATCTCTTTTCTTTAAGCATAGGCTACACAGAGTGACTTCTTTCCAAAAGGTGCAGTATACAAATGGAGAAAAAATAGTAACTTTGCAGTGGATAAACATGAGAAGCACTAGCTCATCCAGATGATAAAAATTAGTAACAGTGATAAGTGGTATTGGTTGCATGTACCTTTGATATGGTATAAATGAGAATGGCATTTTACCTCTGTGATTTTCCTTCCCCAAACCCATAAGCCCTAACATCGAGAAAAACAAATAAACAAACAAAAAAAGGCAAACCCAAATTTAAGGAAAGTCTATAAAATACCTTACCAGTGTTCCTTCAAACTGTCAAGGTCATCAAAATGTCAGAGTCTATAAGACCCTAGAGAAACATGATGACTGCAGTGGAAAAAAAAAAAAAATTGAATGTTGAGTGGGATCACAGAACAAAGAAAGAGGATTTAATATTACTAAGATAAGTTTTAGGAGTTATCAGAAACTTATTTGCTTATTTTTTCCCCAAGTCTTGATCAAAATATGTCATTTTATTCTTTGGTAGAACATACCGTATTTAGGGGCGCTTGGGTGGCTCAGTTGGTTAAGCCACTGCCTTCCACTCAGGTCATGATTCTGCAGGCCAGGGCTTGAGTCCCACATCGGGCTCCCTGCTCAGTGGGGAGTCTGCTTCTCCCTCTGACCCTCCCCCATTTCATTCATGCTCTCTCTCTCAACCTCTCTGTTAAAAAAAATTGTATTTTTTGTTCAAAATACTTTTTTTTTTTGCTATTATGACTTACACAATTCATTCTTGATGCTGACTTTCTTCTGTAGTAGACATATTATAGGAAGACTATAACTTCTCTTGCAATACAAACACTTCACAGCAGAAATATTTCAAATAAACCAGACAATTACATATTTCCAACACACCAAAGTAATAACAGTGAAGAAGAAATTTGGGACATCATTTTATTCCATTTTGGAAAATTCTGAAGTGTTCTTATATTTCTTCATAGATTAAAAATCCTTTGTTAAAATTTATACATAGATTTGTTGCTGTTTTCAACAAAGGCACAAAGAAATTTGGGATATAAGAATAAATAGGTTATTTACATATGTAGATTCAACACTACATATGTAAAATAATCTTAGACCTTTCTGTGGGATAATTGAGTGAAAGTTGTCACACAGGCATGCATGCAAGCATACCAACATGTATAAATATACACAATTTAAACACTCATTATGCCTTAATCTGAATAATAATCTGATGCTGACTACAAGATTACATGAGTTTGTTCCTTTGTGTGTATGTGTTTGTGTTTTGGATATCCCCAAATGCTAGGCCTTGGGATAATTATAACCTGTGGAACCCCAAGCATACATCTACACTCTACCCTGATTTCTATTGTGGAGAGCAGGTGAGCCAGTTTTCCTGATCTGCATGTAAAGAAAACTTGAATAATGACACTTAAATATAGAGGAGTTTATGGTTACAATGTGCAGGAGGCAATCCAACAAAGGAAAGAGGGAAATAATAAATTACCAATATCAAAAAAGAGTGGTGCTGGACACCTTTACAGATCCAGAGACTTTAAATGACAATAGGGAATATTATGATCGGCTCTACACACATAAATTCAACCACTTGAAACAAATGAAAGGATTTCTTAAAAAAAAGAAACTACCAAAACTCTCCCAAAGTGAAACAGAAAATAATTATACAGTAATCATTAAGCATGTTAAATTCATCACTAAAAAACATTTTGAGACATAAATCTCTGGACTGAGAGGGTATCACCAGAGAACTCTAACAAACGTTTAAGAAAGAAACCATTAATTCTATACAGTATCTTCCAGAAATTTGAGCTTTTTTTAATGAACACAGATGCAAAACTTTTCAACAAAGTATTATAAGCAAATCCAATCTATTAATATGAAAATGAATAATCTGCTACAACTTTTAACAAGAAATGAATGGTTCGATATTCAAAATTCATACATGCAACAACACTATTACTAGCTTTTAGAAAAAAATAAAAAATCATATCAACTTTGATAAAAGAAAAAAAAGATTTATCTGTATTAAACATACATTTATGGTAAAATGTTTCCAAAAATAGATATAGAAAGGAACTTTTTTTAACCTAAAAAAGTGTGTTCACAGAAAACTTATAGCTAACATTACATTTAATAGTGAAAGGTTAAATTATTTCATCTTAAGTTTGGTAAAAAGCATTGATATCCTTTCACTACTTATATCTAACACCGCACAAAAAATGTCCTATCTAGTATAAAAGGGAAGAAAAATAAGTAAAAATTATCCATATAAGAAAGGAAGAAATAAAACTGCTCTTATTTAGAGACAATATGATTGTATATTGTGAAAATATTAAGTAATTTAACAAACATTTTAGAACTAATAAGAGAGTTGAGCATCGCCTCAAAAAGACTTACATAAATGAAACAATCAGGGGTGCCTGGGTGGCTCAGTTGGTTAAGTGTCTGCCTTCGGGCCAAATCATGATCCCATGCTCCTGGGATTGAGTCCCACATTGGGTTCCCTGCTCAGGGGGAAACCTGCTTCTCCCTCTCCCTGCTTCTCTCTGCATTCATGCTCTCTCTCTTTGTCTCCTTCAAATAAATAAATAAAATATTAAAACAAAACAAAACAAAAAAAAGAAACAATCATATATCATGTTCATGGAAGATTTCATATAGTTAAGATGTTAATTCTCAAATTGTCCAGTAGATTTAATGAGTTTTCAATCCAAATGCTAAAAGGTTTTGTAGATTTTAACAAGCTGATCCTAAAATCTATATTTAAGTGCAAAGGAAATAGTTAAAACAATTTTGAAAAAGAAAAATAAAATCACACTAACCAATTTTAAGTGTTACTATAATGCCACAGTAATAAAGATATTAAAATTTTGCCTCCCCCAAAAAGAACAGTAAATAGAGTCCTGAAATAGACCTTTATAAATAGAGTAATTTAGTTTTACAAAGATGCAAATCAAATCAATAGAAAATGACAATATTTAAATAATATTGAGCTATGAAAAGTATTAAAGTATTGATACAATAACAGATGAATCTGAAATGCATTATGCTGAGTAAAAGGAATCATTCTCAATGTGTTACATACTGTATGATTCTATTTTTATAACTTTCTCTATAAATACTGTGATGGAGAACAGATTAGTGGTTGACATGAGTTAGGCATGAGAATAGGGTTTAACAATAAAAGGATACATTAGGGAGATTTGGGGATTAATGGACCTGGTTTGTATCATCACTTGATGGCAGTTACATGAATTTAAATATGTGTTAAGTTTATAGGGCTGTACATACACAGAACAACAACAAAAAATCCAACTTTATGATAATTAAAAAAACTAAAAATAAAAAGATTGTTTCAATGGGAGAAGTAGATAGGCTAAAATATGTAATTGAAAGTAAGGATATTATTTTTACTATATAATTTCTACAGTACATTTCTGTTATAGTAATAAACTCAATAGAGTTTACAAAGCCTATAACAACAAAGCTTAATTTATCTTTGTTTGCACTTTAGCTATGCACAGACAAGCAGCTCAATCTCTTCTCTTACTCATGACAATATGTTCTCCTTGGCAACCATTCATATTTGTCAAGGATAAAAACAAGAGACTGCAGAAAACTGATCAGCTAGCCACCAAGATGAAGTATCTGGAATTTCCTATGCTATATGTGAAGTTGCTTTGTCTATCTGCAGTGGTAGAAGTCAAACTCTATCATATTACTATCAATTTAGTTGTATGTACAGTACATATGTCTCTGCATTATCTTTTTAATTTACATTTCTTATAAAGCTTTTACCTTTGGTGACGTTGAGGGGAGCATTTGGTGTGTTTTTCCACTTTCTAATTTGTTTTTGTTCCTTTAGGATCCCTTAATTTCTCAAAATTCTTCTTTTTTTCCATTCACTTATACATGTCTATACATTATTGTTCCTTATCTATTTTCTTTCTAATCTCCCAGAAGCAGTTGATATTTATGACTTACAACTCAATTATTATAATTGTTCAAATGTTTTCTCTTTATTTCCTGCTGAGATCTACCAGGTCTCAAACTTGTTTTCAATGGGTTTTTTCATGTTGAAAACAAATTTTTCTTTCTGGGATGGTTTTACCTAAGCCCCATCTACCCGAAGCCCTTTAACCCACTCCCCTTTTCTTTTATCATTCAGTCTCCGGATTCCATGCCATCTTGACTCAGGGCTTTGGTATAAGCCATCCACTGAAATATCATGTTTATTTCTCTCCCTATACATAAATTGAGGATTACAGTAATCTCTATCTCCTGATATGTTGAGATATGGGCTATGTTTTGTTTTATTTGCTTTCCTTGCTAATCTGTATAGTTTTATGGATGATATGCAGAGAAACTAAGATATAGCAAATTTTAGAATGACCTAGAAAGCAAAGACACAACATTTTTATTGGAGCAGAATTCTTGTTCATTTTAAGAAGTTTAAAAAATATAAAAATGAAAAGTAAAATCAATTATAGAGATAAATGTGAATATTTTTATGCTTAGTGTTTTATGGCAAAATGCACGGATAAATATATATGTAAATATATTTTTCATAGTTTTTATCACATCATATAACTTTTGTGTATTTTTCTCTTAATGCTATATTTTTATAATATTCCTATGTTGTAATATTTTTCAGCATGCTTTTCCATAGTATTTTACCAAATGTATCCTAGAAATATTACTTATCATGCATTGTTCCACATCGGTAAGTTTTGTACACTATCTAAAAGTATTTTTAATATTATTATAAAACAAACACAGAATACCACAGTGTATAAATATTTATGCCCAAGTTCAATAGATAGTTAATCTGTTTTTCTTAGTAGCCAAAGTAGCTATTTTTTTTAAAAAAGATTTTTATTTATTTATTTGACACGGAGAGAGAGATCACAAGTAGGCTGAGAGACAGGCAGAGAGAGAGAGGGGGAAGCAGGCTCCGTCCTGAGGCTCAGTCCCAGGAACCTGCGATCATGACCTGAGCCGAAGGCAGAGGCTTAACCTACTGAGCCACCTAGGTGCCCCCAAAGTAGCTATTTTTATTATTAAGAGATGGTTACTTATCTTATTGGTCATTAACAAGTTATGGCCGTGGAATGGTTTATTTTACAAAAGACATTTTTAAATACCTTTGAAAAATCTAGGAAAAAGCCCATAAAACTGCAACAAGTAACACTGCTGTGAAATTTTAAGAATAGATAAATTCTGCCGAGTTGCTACTTTCATTATGCCATCTGTTCAATCTATTTTTCAAACAATCTGTTTTAATACTTTACTAAATATGTCTCCAAAACTCATATCCCACCCTCAGTGAGACAAAAGAGATTTCTTAGTATGAAAACAATTTTGTTACAACTTTATTAATTTAAATTCAGAATATAGCAATTAGCTCGGGCCTGGGAAAATTCATATTCTTACTACCTTTAAGTAAGTAGCCAACAGTGTTTATTTACCACTTTGTTTTCACTGTTTGAAGAATCATTTTCTGTTATATTTCATCTGCTGTGAGTATTCTATTTTTTGTACTAAGCAATAATATCTAAGTCACAGTTCTGCTTTCCAAATTTCACTGGAGAGGATGTATTCAGAAGAGCTTTGACACTGGTACACTGGAACATGGCACATAGAGTTAAATCATGTTTCTTTCCCACTTGAATCTGTGCCTAACAGAAATCCTGGGCAGCATATATCTTGAATTACTAGGGTATGATCTCTCTCAAGAAACTCCCTCTGCTTTTATTTTCTGAGACAGGACTTAAGAGAATTAGTATCTTTTTTTCCTTAAATGTTTGGTAAAATTCATCAGAGACTCTATCTGGCCCTGATGTTTTCTTTTTTAGGAGGTTATCACTTATTGATTCAATTACTTTAAAAATATAGTCCTATTCATATTTTCTACTTGTGTGAATTTTGGCAGTTTCTATCCTTCAAAGAACTGGCCCTTTTAATTTAAGGTATCTAGTTTGTGAACATGGAGTGTCCATGATATCCCCCCTTTTTTTTTTATCTTTCTAGTGTCCACCGAATCTGTAGTAACAGCCTCTCTTTCATTTCTGATATCAGCAATTTGTGTCTTCTCCCTTTCTACTTGGAAAACCTGGTGGAAGTTCAGATTTCCTCACATAGGATAGTCTGCTGACTCTAATATTAGACCCTTAAGGACAAAGCTTTAGAAATATATTTTTGTAGACATGTTTTAGAATTATATAGTTTAAATGAAGTATAAATATGCGTACTTAGCAAATTTTCTGTCCCTTCCTTTTCCTCCCTTTCTTTTCCACTTATTACTTTCCCAGCTCCTTATAATTAGTTTTATTTATGCCTCCTCACTGAAGACACAATTCATTCCATTTCCTAAGATATTCATGACTGACAATGCTTGTGCTCAAGCTCCTCTAGACTTTCCATTCAGTGGGGTTAGGAATTAGTCACGCTTTCAGAGACTGGTTTTCTTGCCTCCTGTAAGATTTCTTTTGTCGTGAAATAATAAAATATGTTCTGCTATTTTAATATCAATTCCAAGCATCACTGTAAGCAGCAATTTCAATAGCTCAAATACTTTTAATAGCCTAGTCCAGGGTTACCTTTTATGAGTTCAACAAAGGAGAACTATGTACTTTTAGTGGAGTTTTATATTTATTCATCAATAGTGGGAGTGTACGGGGGATTATGCTTCCTTTGCTTGTTTATGTCATTTAACCAAAAGTCAAGCCACCTACTAGAATTCATGAGTCCCTTCAGGCCAGGGTAGTGTGGGCATTATACGGACAGTGGACTCACTTCTGCAATTTAAACTTAACACAATACCTTTCATTTTACCCATTCTATTTGGCATCTTGTATATACAGAGTTTTTGTTCTTTTTGTTTTTGTTTTAGGATTTTTCCCCTCTTACTTCTTTCCAAAGTAACACCTGTGTTAAGAGGGAAAAATTCCTGCCTCCACTGCAAAGAGAAAGGCTTTAGGTCCATGTATCTGTCCTTTTTCTGTTCTAATGGTCTTTGGTAATTTCTGTGACAATGTATCATATTAAGTACTAGGCCCCCTGCCAGCTTTAACTGGCTAGCTCTTGCTCAGAGGCACTGCTGGTCTTCTGTGATACAGTCACAACCTCTATTGTATTTATGGCTTAGGTCATCCCATCCCTTCATTTTCAGTCACTTTACCCATTCCTGCGGTAAAGGATCTTTACAATGGCACGTCCACTGACTCTGTCTGTCTTCCAGAGGGACTACACAGGAAAAGCTCTAATCTAAATTACAGGGGCTTAGAAAATAGTGGGCATAATCCCTGGTGGCACATGTCTCTGTTGTGTCTGCTCCAGATTAACGTAAAAACACATTAAAAACCAGTCTTCTCACAGAATCCAAAATGACAATTGGGAAAATATCTACTGTTCTATTTCATTCAGGCAGCCATAGCAAAATGTCACAGATTGTGTGTCTTAAGTAACAATGTATTTCCTCACCATTCTGAGGCTGGAAGTCCAAGATCAGGGTATCAGCAAGGTTGATTCCTCCTGAGCCTCTCTCCTTAACTTATGAATGGTCTCCCTTTTGCTCCCTCTAGATTGTTGTAGATGGTTTTTCCTCTGTGTAAGTGCACACCTGGTGTCTCTTTGTGTGTCCAAATTTTCTCTTCTTATAAAGTCACCAGTGAGATTGGTGCCACCCTAATGGTATCATTTTAATTTAATTGTCTCTTTAAAGGACTTATGTTCAGATAGGTCACATACTGAAGTACTGATTAGGACTTCAGTATATGAACTTGAGGGAACACAATGCAGTGCTTAACATCTATGTATGTATGTATCTACCTATCTATCATTTATCTATCTAGCTATCCCTCCATTCACCTATCATCTATTTAATCAATTCTATTCTATCCCAACTGCAGGTGTTTTTCTCTAAAAAGGAACTTTTCCTTTCCCCTACCCCCATACTTTTCCTTGTCGTACTCTAAGACACTAGATTTTTAAAAATCCCCATTTTCTTCCTTTTGATTTCCTGTGTCATACAGCCTCCTCTTTCTAGTCACTAGATAGAAAAATTTAAAATATATACTGACAATATTATTGTACTTATGTATCTCCTCTTCTTGCAAATAAAAGATCATATATATTAAAACATATACATTTATACTTATATGTAATAGTTCTTGTATTTATAAAATATTTCTGATACTTTTTGAAATAATATAAATAGTGGAAAACAAATATATTAACAATCTACAAAACATAGTAAACTGCAGATATAAATTATAAGTAAGCAAGAAAGTGGTATTTTAAAACTTTTTGGTGCTTTTAACCTTTTTAAAACCCCAACAATTCTTTGCTTTATAATATGAAAAATCACCATAGATTATATCAAATACTTCTTCAAATCTCAAGTGGAATTACACATTTTCCCACTGAGTAGATAAATGTTCATCTTAATCTCCTGGATATGGTTTCCCATAGTAATCTCCACTTTTCCTACATCTCAATGGTATCTTTAAACATAGTTTAAAGTTTTTAATATACTGTGAATTTCAGTAATTGAGTTTGCCTCAAACACTGAATTACATTATATGAGAGTATGTACAAGGAGGATTAAAAATAACAAAGAGGATTTTAAATACATAAAGTTATCAGATCTAACTCTACCTCAGAATTTTCATCTTTATTGTTAAGTTGTTAATATTGTACAAATGCCTTAAACTGAGTGTAGCTTAATAAGAAAAATATTCTCATCCTGTTAAGGATAAAATTAATTCAGCTTAAATGATAGCAGATTCATTTAAATAAGAATAATTTTTACTATAAACTTAGAAAATACAGTTTCAAAATGGGTAAGGTTTTGAATTCAGACTAGTATTAAAACAAATCAAAAAGACTTCACCCAAGAAGACAGATTGAAGACACAGCAATCATCCAAATCTCAGTAATAATTTCTGTGTAAAACATTTTAATAACACATTATCAAACATTCCTAGAATTTACATAACAATTTAAATGTACCTAAACCAGAAAAGATGCAAAATCATATAGATTACTTATTCTTTACCCATTTCTAAAGTACAGAGTTGTCATAACTGGGTAGTGGAACTCAAGTCAATCACAGTAGGTAGTTTAACAAAAGATAAGAGTTTTCAGCATATTATAAATGACCAAAAGGAATCCTTTGTGCTAAGGTGTGCTATATGCAACTCTTATCGCAGCAGAGATTTACATCAATACATAGATAGATAAACAGGTAGATAATGGATAAGTAGGTAAGTAGGCAGTAAAACATAGGTAGGTAACAAATGGTTGGATAGATAAATATGTAAGGAAAAAACTGAAGAAATATATTCTTTGATGATGTCTTAGGAATTCAGTATTTAAAAATACTAAATACTTAAAAGTGTGAAAGGGATAAGAGGAAATAGCCAGGCACTGATTTTTGTTCCCCCATGTTTGGAAATTAGAATAGTTTTCACTGAAAAGTAGAAAGATTAGAATGAGTATATAAAGACTAAAATTGGTCACAATAACATTTACAGAGACCTGTTTCTCAAGTCCTTAGTTCTGTTAAGAATACTTTCTTTCAAGTAATTTTTTTACAATAATGTGAGGGCTATTAATTTATATATGACCATTTTCCACTAAATTTATCATTTCTTTTTTCACCGAACTACCAGTAGTTTCTTTAATCACATAGCACTTCCTTACTAGTGAAATAAATGGGTTTTATATTTTCTAATGGAATAACTAGCATCCATAAAAAAGACAAGGAAGGAATGTCTGTCTACCTTTCTTTTGGGGCAAATACATAGATTATTGCTAGGAAACATGTGCTCTCCAGGCTTCCTGAAATATTGATTGCAGTAATGGGTTTTTAACTGATGTGTCATTTTTCCACAAGACAAATTAAAGATCTCAAGAACAAGACTGACTAATCTCTGTATAGGTGTTCTGGAGACTACTGTTGGGAGGTGTCTTACGGCAAGAAGAAAACTTCAGAGGAGTATAGAGGTCTTCCAAATCTTATTAAAACAGGGACTTTGGCAATCAGTTGTCCTCCTCAACACCATATCCTGGGAAGTTCCCAGGTTGCTGCCTCCTCTACTTTCAAGCTAAATCCATCAACTCACACTCCTCTTTTCTCTTTCCCAATCCTGCATTTATTTAGTATAGCCTACATGCCCAGCATGAGGTTTTTTCCTCTTCCCTTCACCTCTTAAAACTACTTTCCATTTTCTCTTAAATACGTGATTTTTAAAAATGTGTTGTTATATTAAGACTTTACTTTATTCAGAGCAGCTTTAGGTTCCCCCAAATTGAGGAGAATGTACAGAGGTTTCCCATACAATCCCTGCCCCACACATATACAGCCTCTCCCGTTATCACTATCCCTCACTGTGTGGCACATTTGTTATAACTGGTGAACCTACATTAACTGATGTACTGATGTACATTAACTGATGATTAACTGATTGTGATTGACACATCACAATCACCCAAAGCTTTTAGTTTACATTTTGATTCACTCTTGGTGTTGTATATGCTAGCTATGGATTTGGGTAAGTGTATAATACCATGTATCCATTATTATGATATGAAACAGAGCATTTTCACTGCCCTAAAATCCTCTCTCCTCCACCTATTCATCCTTCTCTTCCCTCAGCCCACCTGCGACCTCTAATCTTTTTTACTCTCTCCATTGTATTTGACTTTTCCAGAATTTCAGAGTTGGAATCATGCAGTATATAGGCTTTTCAGATGGTCTTCTTACACTTGTTATATGATTTTAAGGTTTCTCCATGTTTTTTCATGTCTAACAGCTCATTTGTTTTCAGCACTCTGTAATATTCCATTGTCAGATATAATAGTTTATTTATCCGTTCACCTAATGAGGACATCCTGGTTACTTCCAAAATTTGGTAGTTATTAATAAAGCTGTTATACAGATCCATGTGCAGGTTTTTGTGCGGACATAGTAACTTTTCAAATCTTGCAGGTGAACGCCAGGGGGTGTGATTGCTCGATCACATAGTTAAGAGTAAACCTCCAAGCCATCTTTCCAAGTAGCTGCACCACTTTGCATTGTCACTAGCAATGAATGAGAGTTCATGTTGCTCCACTTTCTCACCAGTATTTGGTGTTCAGTGTTCTGCATTTTGGCCATCTAGTATGTTTGTAGTGGTGTCTCATTTTAATTTTCATTTCCTTGATGACTTGATATGGATCATCCTTCATATGCTCTCTTGTCATCTGTATATCTTTTTTAGGGAGTATATGTTAAGGCCTTTGGCCCATTTTTTTAATGAGGTTGTCTGTTGAATTACTGTTTAGTGTTCTTTGTGTGTTTTGGGTAATAGTCCTTTATCAGATGGTTTTTAAAAACATTTGCTCTGCTCCCAGTCTACGGCTTTGTCTTCTTGTTCTCTTGACATGATCTCTCACAGAGTAGAATTTTGTAAGTTTAATGATGTACAGTTTATCAGTTATGTTTTTCATGGATCAAGCCACATCTAAAAAGTTATCAACATACCTAAGGTAAACTAACTTTTCTCTTATGTTATCCTCTACTTAGATATGTGATGTGTTTTGAGTTAATTTTTGTGAAGCGTGTAAGGTCTGTGTCTAGATTCTCTCTCTCTCTCTCTCTCTCTTTTTTTTTTGCATATGGATGTCCAGTTTTTCCTGTGCCATTTGTTGAAGAGAAGATTTTTGCTCCATAGAAATGCCTTTGCTCCTTTATAAAAAAATCAATCAGCTATATTATGTGGGTCTCCTTCTGTGCTCTCTATTTTATTCCAATGATCAATTTCCTGTTTTGTTCCCCACCAGTTTCATGCTTCTTTAAGTACTGCAGATTATAGAAAGCCTTGAAGTCAGGTAGTGTCATTCTTTAATTTTGAGCTTCAGTATGTTTTTGGCTATTCTGGGTCTTTGACTCCCCATATGAACTTTAGAATTAGTTCATTCATATCCACAAAATTACTTGCTGAGATTTTTGACTCGGATTGAATTGAAACTATAGATCCCTACAGGAAGAGTGAACATACTGACAATATGGAGTCTTCCTGTACAAAACATGAACCATCTCCGCATTTATTTAGTTTATCTTTTATATTGTTCACCAGCGCCTTATAGTTTTCCTCATATAGATCTAATACAAATTTTGTTATATTTATAATTACTTCATTTTTTGAGTGCAAATGTAAATGGCATTGTGTTTTTATTTTCAAATTATACTCATTCAACTACCTGTTGTAACTGGTAGTTACACTCTTGCTTAACTACTACTACTATGTATCTACTTTCTGATAGATAGGAAAGTAATGGCCTTTTGTATAGTAATGTCTACTCTCCAACATTATTACAATCACTTTTTAGTTTTAGGAATTTTTTGCCAATTATTTCAGATTTTTTGTCACTTTTTTTTTTTTTAATTTCTTTTCAGCATAACAGTATTCATTGTTTTTGGACCACACCCAGTGCTCCATGCAATACGTGCCCTCCCTATTACCCACCACCTGGTTCCCAAACCTCCCACCCCCCGCCCCTTCAAAACCCTCAGGTTGTTTTTCAGACTCCATAGTCTCTCATGGTTCATCCCCCCTTCCAATTTCCCTCAACTCCCTTCTCCTGTCCATCTCCCCATGTCCTCCATGTTATTTGTTATGCTCCACAAATAAGTGAAACCATATGATACTTGACTCTCTCTGCTTGACTTATTTTGCTCAGCATAATCTCTTCCAGTCCCGTCCATGTTGCTACAAAAGTTAGGTATTCATCCTTTCTGATGGAGGCATAATACTCCATCGTGTATGTGGACCACATCTTCCTTGTCCATTCGTCTGTTGAAGGGCATCTTGATTGTTTCCACAGTTTGGCGACCGTGGCCATTGCTGCTATAAACATTGGGGTACAGATGGCTCTTCTTTTCACTACATCTGTATCTTTGGGGTAAATACCCAGTAGGAAATGTTGAAAACCAAAAACAAACCTGGTGGCATCATGTTACCCGATTTCAAGCTTTACTACAAAGCTGTGATCACCAAGACAGTGTGGTACTGGCATAAAAACAGACAAATAGACCAGTGGAACATAGTAGAGAGTCCAGATATGGACCCTTAACTCTATAGTAAAATAATATTCAACAAAACAGGGAAAAATATACAGTGGAAAAAAGACAGTCTCTTCAACAAATGGTGCTGGGAAAACTGGACAGAGATATGTAGAAGAATGAAACTCGACCATTCTCTTACACTGTACACAAAGATAAACTTGAAATGGATAAAAGACCTCAACGTGAGACAGGAATCCATCAGAATCCTAGAGGAGAACATAGGCAGTAACCTCTTCGATATCAGCCACAGCAACTTCTTTCATGACATGTCTCCAAAGGCAAAGGAAACAAAAGTGAATATGAACTTTTGGGACTTCATCAAGATCAAAAGCTTCTGCACAGCAAAGGAAACAGTCAACAAAACAAAAAGGCAACCCACAGAATGGGAGAAGATATTTGCAAATGACAGTACAGACAAAAGGTTGATATCCAGGATTTATAAAGAACTCCTCAAACTCAACACACACAAAACAGATAATCATATCAAAAAATAGGCAGAAGATATGAACAGACACTTTTCCAATGAAGACATACAAATGGCTATCAGACACATGAAAAAATGTTCATCATCACTAGCCATCAGGGAGATTCAAATTAAAACCACATTGAGATACCACCTTACACCAGTTAGAATGGCCAAAATTAGCAAGACAGGAAACGTGTGTTGGAGAGGATGTGGAGAAAGGGGAACCCTCTTACACTGTTGGTGGGAATGCAAGTTGGTGCAGCCACTTTGGAGAATAGTGTAGAGATTCCTCAAGAAATTAAAAATAGAGCTTCCCTATGACCCTGAAATTGCACTACTGGGTATTTCAGATTTTTTACCAGATTACCATTCATCTACAAAAATAATCTCATTTTTTCCTTTCTAATCTATATATCCTGTATTTCCTTTTCCTGTCTTACTGAATTATCTAGAAATTCCAGAATAAGATTTTAAAAGAAAGGTGAAAGGATACATCCTTACCTTCTTCTGACCTTAGTGGTACATTTTTAAATTTCTCATTAAGTATGATGTTAGCTGTAGCGTTTTTTTTTTTTTTTTTTAAGATTTTATTTATTTACCTGTCGGGGAGATAGAGGGAGTACAGGCAGGCAGAGTGGCAGGCAGAGGCAGAGAGAGAAGCAGGCTCCCTGTGGAGTAAGGAGCCCAATGTGGGGGACTCGATCCCAGGACCCTGGGATCATGACCTGAGCCGAAGGCAGCCGCTTAACTGACTGAGCCACCCAGGCATCCCAGCTGCAGTGCTTTTGTAGATACTCCTTACTAAGCTGAGGATATTTGGCTCTATGTCTAGTTTACTGAGAGTTTGTTATTGTTGTTTTGTTTTGTTTTTTTTTAAATAAATAAAAATATTTCTAAATAAATATTTAGAAAATGCTTCCTCTGCATCTATTGATATGATCATGTGATTTTGCTTTTTTGGCTCACTGATGGATTGAATTAGTTGGCTTTTGAATTTGTAAACCTGCCTTTCATACCTGGGATAAATCCCACTTGGTTGTGGTGTATAAATATTTTTATACATTGTTAGATCCAACTTGCTAATATTTTGTTGAGGTGTCTTGATCATAAGAGATATTGATCTGTAGTTCTCTTGTAGTAACTTTGTTCCGTTATTTTGTTTTGTTATTAGGTTTTGTTATTAGGGTGATGCTGGTCACAAAGAATGATTTAGGAAGTATTCCCTTTACTTCCATCCTCCAAAAAAACATTGTATAGAATTGATATGACTCATTCCTTAAGTTTATTTTAAAGATTTTATCTATTTATTTGAGACACAGAGAGCACAAGCAGAGGAAGCAGCAAGCAGAGAAAGAGGGAGAAACAGGCTACCTGCTGAGCAGGGAGCGCAGTGTAGGCCTTGATCCCAGGACCCTGGGATCATGACTCGAGTTGCAGGCTGACATTTAACCTACTGAGTCACACAGGTGCCCCCATTCCTTGAGTTTTTGGTGTAATTCATCAGCGAAACCATCTGGGCCTGGTGCATCCATTTTAGAAGATTGTTAAATATTAATTCAATTTCTCCAATAGATATAGGGCTATTCAGATTGTCTATTTTTCTTGTGTGAGTTTTGGCAAATTATATCTCTTTAAAGGGATTGGCCAAAGGTGCATGTGTGGCTGAGTTGGTTAATCGTCTGCCTTCGGCTCAGATCATGATCCTGGAGTCCCAGGACCAAGTCCCACATGAGGCTCTCTGCTCAGGGGGGAGTCTGCTTCTCCCTCTGACTCTCTCCCCTGTCATGATCGCTCTCTTTCTCAAATAAATAAATAAAATCTTAAAAAAATATAAAGACACTGGCTCATTCATCTAGGTTGCCAAATTTCTAGATGTAGTGTTGTTCATAGTATCCCTTTATTATACTTTTTTTTCCATTTTATTTATTTTTTCAGCGTAACAGTATTCATTCTTTTTGCACAACACCCAGTGCTCCATGCAAAACGTGCCCTCCCCATTACCCACCACCTGTTCCCCCAACCTCCCACCCCTGACCCTTCAAAACCCTCAGGTTGCCCCAACCTCCCACCCCTGACTTCAAAACCCTCAGGTTGTTTTTCAGAGTCCATAGTCTCTTATGGTTCGCCTCCCCTCCCCAATGTCCATAGCCCGCTCCCCTTCTCCCAATCCCACCTCCCCCCAGCAACCCCCAGTTTGTTTTGTGAGATTAAGAGTCATTTATGGTTTGTCTCCCTCCCAATCCCATCTTTATGGGGTCTGTAGTGCTGTCCCTTCTTTCTTTCTGACATTTACAATTTGTGTGCTTCCTTTCTCTTTTAGACTGGCTAAAGACTTATCAATTTATTTTATTTTTCGAAGAAACAGCTTTTGGGTTTTTTAATTTAATCTACTGATTTCCTATTTTAAATTGCATTGATTTCTGCTCTAATTATTACCATTTCTTTTCTTCTGCTTACTTTGGATTTAACCTGCTGTTCTCTTTCTAGTTTTATAATATGGGGATTCAGATTATTTTAGATTTTTCTGCTTTTCTTATATATACAGTGCTATAAATTTCTCTATAAATACTGCTGTAGCTTCATCTCACAAGCTAAATAAATAAAGCTGATAAATTCTTTATTCATTTTCATTTAGGAAGAAAAAAACTCTTTAAATTTTGCTTCAGATTTCTTCTTTGAGCTATATATTAAAGGGACACTTGGCTGATTTGCAGGTTCAGTTCCAGATCACTGCGATAAAGCAAATCTCACAACAAAGTGAGTCAAATGAAGTTTTTAGTTTCCCAGTGCATATAAAAGCTGTGTTTATACCATATTATAGTATATTAAGTGTGCAATAACAGTATGTCTAAAAAAATGTACATACCTTAATTAAAAAATAATTTTTTGCTAAAAAGTGCTAACTGTCTGAGCATTCAGTGAGTCATAATCATGGGTAACAGATCATCATAACAAATATAATAATAATGAAAAAGTTTAAAATACTGTAAAAATTATGAAAATTGGATAGAGAGATATATAGTAAGCAAATGGTGTTGGAAAAATAACACCCATAGACTTGCTTGATGGAGAGTCGTCACACTCCTTCATTTTGTAAAAAAATGCATTATCTATGAAGTTCAATAAAATGAAGCAGAATAAAATGATATATGTCTACATTGAGAAGTGTGCTAGTTAGTCTCCACATTTTGTGGGATTTTCCATTATCTATTATTGGTTTTTATTTTAATTCCATTTTGATCTGAGAGTAGATGTGGTAGGATTTCTTTTCTTTTAAATTTGTTAAGGTGTGTTTTATGGGCAAAAATATGGTTGATACTGGTGAATGTGAAGCTTGAAAAGAATATTTATAATGATGTTGTAGGATTTAGTTTATAGATGTCAACTACAACCAGCTGATTAATGGTATTATGATCAACTATGCCCTTACTAGTATTCTGGGTGCTGGATCTGTCCATTTCTAGAGTGGGTTCTGGAAGTCTCTAACTATGATAGTGGATTCATCTATTTTTCTTTGTAGTTCTATTAGTTTTTGCCTCCCACAGTTTGATGCTCTCTTGTTAAACATATACACATTAAGAATTGCTATGTCTTCTTGGGGAATTGGCCTCTCTGTAATTACATAATGGCCTTCTTTAACTGTAATAAATTTATCTTTGAAATCTGCTGTCTGAAATTAATGTAGCTATTTCTGCTTTCTTTTGATATGTATTAGCATAGTATATTTTCTCCATCCACTTACTTTTAATTTGTATGCCTCTTTATATTTAAAATATTTTTCTTGTTGACTTAATGCAATTGGGTTCTTTTTTTTTTTAATTCACTCTAAGAATCTTTACCATTTAAATGGTGCATTTAGACTATTGTTTTGCAGTGATTAGTGATACATTTGGGCTCATATCTACCATACTTGTTACTGTTTTTTATTTAATGCTCTTATATTGTTCCTATTCTTATCTTCCACTCTTTTTCTCCCTTTTGTGGTTTTAAATTTTATAGAATTCCATTTTTTCTCATTTCTTAAAATATAGCACATATTTTTTGTGTTTGCCCAAGGATTGCAATAAATAATTTACAGTTAATTTAAGTCCACTTTCAAATGACTGTATACCACTTCACCAGTAGTGTGAGTGCCCTATTATAAAATAAACCTAATTCATTCTTCTTGTTCTTTGAATCATTGCTGTCATTCTTTTCACTTATAAATAAGCATTCAGAGCATATATGGTATATGCATAAGCATACACACTGGAATACATTATTGGTGCTATTATTTTGAAAAATTTATCTGTTGAATCAATTA
Source organism: Meles meles (assembly GCF_922984935.1). NCBI lineage: Eukaryota > Metazoa > Chordata > Mammalia > Carnivora > Mustelidae > Meles > Meles meles. The sequence goes on from NC_060067.1 coordinate 75,943,499, forward strand.
AGCATAAGAGAAAAGTTTTTATTTTATTCTCACTCATTCCTTTTCTGATGCTCTTCCTTTATGTAGATCTGGGTTTCTGACCTATATTATTTTCATTGTCTCTAAAAAAAATTTTTTAGAGACAATACCTCTCCACATTGTTCAGATTCTGAATTATCTTTCCATAATTAAGTTAATTTAGGTACACTGGCTTGTATTTCATAGAAAAGAGTTATCTTTAGGTTATATATGGGAATGGATATAATTTGCAAATGTTACAAAGATAGTTCCAAATCTCAGCTAACCTCTCCCTCAAATTGCAAATACTCACTTACTCTTCAATGAAAGTAAAGACCAAAACAAATGTTTAGGCCTATCACTGTTTGAGATTCTGGTAGCTGAGTCACCCCTGAAAGAGCACTAAGCCATGACTATTGCAAAGCTCAGAACACTAGCCAGCCTTAACTGCAAAACATTTAACAGAGGGCCACAAATTTTGTTTTTCTAAGAGGAGCTAGAATTTATAGGTATCATTTAGTAATGCATTGAAATGGCATTACCTAGTATGAGTGTTGCACAGAAACTCCAGGTCACCTCTTCCTGAACTATTATTTTGCACAAGCTTCCACTATCATAGCATGGTCCTGCTTTCCAGCTGTATAGGCAGTCACTAAGGAATACTAGCCTCTTTCCTTCTGTAATCTGTTGGCATGTCCATGACCAGTGGCTCCAAATAGGTATTTCAGCGACAGCCATACACCCTAATTGTTAAACTCCTTTAAAGTAGGCAATCCAATCTTGTTTTTTCTAACCATGTATTTTTGTGCAAACAAATTAGAATCCATGGCTTTCAAATTAGCCAAAATCTGACCTGAGAAAACTTGCTGAAATTCAAAAGCATCAATATCAGTTAATCCTGCCTTCTCTAGAACGTCTGGAATAGCATATGTTGTTTGAATAAAAGTTGATCTTTTGGATCCAGAGATACTTACACAAAATCCCTAAAAAATGACCTCCATTTATAACCCATGGGCAGAGCTTTTTCGTCTGCCATAATCAACACTGCTGATTCACCATCGGTCAGGAAAAAAGAATTTGCAGCTGTCGTTATACCACAGGGCTTGATGAATACAGGTTTTTGTTTGGCCATCTGCTCCAGGCAGAAAGGAAGAGTGTAATTATCTTCGGTAACTGTATTTTCTTGGTACTTTTTAGGATACAACATGGGGAAGGAGTCCTTCATCCTGTGTCCTTAGGGTCAGGCTGTGGAAACAAAGTACATACTCAGAAAAAGCCAAGGCAGTGACCAGTTGGTCTGCAGAGTGCCCATCCTCTCACCAGAGGGTGCTCAAGTGGTGAGAAATTCAATCTGAATTTAGAGGTTAAAGACAGTGACTGACCCAGAGTCTTGACCTTATTGAGATCAAGAATTATTTTCCTCACCTTGCTTGAATGACGAATAGAGATGTCCAACATTAACTCTACCCCACCTTCCACAACTGAATCACATTGGCCAGAAACAATCAAGCCAACACCTATAGCCCTGGCTTGGCTGACAGAGATGCAAGCTAGTATGAGCAGGATTCTTGTCAGAGAAGCCAGCTCCAAGGGCAGCCTCTCTACCACATTGCTTGTTTTCACTTCTTGTAAAACTGTGCCAAAGATGATATAATCAACAACTTGGTTTGGAACACTGGTATGATGCATCAAACCCGAAAGTGCTCTTCTAGCCTAATCATGCAGCATCACATCTTTATATGAAGTGCCTGGTAGCAAAGGAGTGCAAACACAATCCACCACCACGATATTCTTTATACATATCAGGGTTTGACTAAAGTCGTCTTTGATGTGGATGCCTGGGGCAACTCATAGCTGGGAGCAACAGTTCAGAGTTCCTGAAGAAAATGTTAGGGTTTTTTTGTTTTGTTTTGTGGTTTTTTTTTTTATGTTTTTGTTTTTGTTTTTGTTTTTGTTTTTTTGGAGGAAGATTTTTAAATGTGTAAGTCAAGATGGAAGTAATCTTGAAATCCTCTCACCTTAGTTTCCGCCATCCAGGCTCCTGCGGGGGTAAAGGTCCAGAGCCCAGTAACAGGACTCAAAAGGACCAAGAGCCTGTGGGCCTAAAATGGACACCTCCCACCAGCCAGCATCTTCTAGGGTTCCGGATCCTTGAGGGCTGCCCTTTGAGTGCCTGTATAAAAACTCCAGCATCCCTCCACAGGCTTCCTTCCTTCTACTGGAGAAAGAGTCCTTTAGGCCGCATTACCCGGAAATGAGGAGCAGGATGAAGAGGCCCGCGACCACTTGGCATCAGGGGTTTTAGTCAGGAAGTGCTCCGGAGCCTGGCTGTACAGTGCGGCAGGACACACACCCTCTGTGGGCAGCCTCAGCTTGAGGCGTTTGAATTTCCATGCTCTTTGGGTGGAACTGGTCAACCTCTTCAGTGTCTCAAGGATGCTCCTCTGATCAGGGGAGGCCGGCTGAGGGAACCCCAGAGTCCTGGGTAGAAGGTCTGTGGAGACCCAGGGGGCCCGCAAAGTACACCCGCTGTGTAAATAACTGTTTAATATTTCTTGCCAGACAAATCTCCTGGCCACAACTGCTGTCAGTTTTTGTTTGTGTAAGTGTTTATTTCTCCTTCACCTTTGAAGGATAATTCCATAGGGTGCAGAATTCTAGCTTGGTGGTGCTTTTTTGTTAGTTTAGTTTTTTTTTTTTTTTTTTCTCCTCTAAACATTTAAGATTTTCACTCTATTCTGTTCTTGCATGGTTTTTGAGAGGTTGGATATAATTTTCATCTTTGTTCCCCTTTAGGTGAGGTGCTTTTTTCCCCCTAGGACTCAATTCAGGATTTTTTTCTTTACCTTCGATTTTCTGTAGTTTGAAAATGATATGCCTGGGTATAGGTGTTTCGTTTTTTTTGTCTGTTTTTGTTTTTGGCATTTATCCTAATTGATTTTCTCTGAGATTTGTGGATCTGTGGGTTGGTGTCCGACATTAATATGGGGAGATTCTGAGTCATTCCTGTTTCTTTTCCTTTTTTTCCTAAAGTTTTAGTTAGCAAGTTTCTTGGAGTATTTAAAAATGGTTCCTGCCTTCCTCTATTCCCCCCAAAGAAGACCCAGATAATTTTTCTCTGGTATTTACTGTGAAAGCCTGATAGAATTCACTGAAGTGAACCTTAACAGAGTTGTGGAGGCCCCTCTGATGACTGGGTTCCCTGGGAGCTTTTAACTCAGACTTGTGCACACCGAGTCTCCAGCAATTCTTCAGTTAGAGTTCCAGTTTTCTACCTCTCCCTTCCCACTGAGGTTCTCATGGTGGTTTCATCTCAGTATCCTGAGATTCCTTGTGTTCTGTCTGGGGGGCAGTAGTTTACCTTGTGCCCTCCCCTCTTTTAGGGATCGAGGAACAGTTGATTTTTCAATTTGTTTATCCTTTTACTTCATAGAACAGCATGACAACTTTTAAGATCATTATTTACAGAACAAGAAACTGGACCTAAATATGTCAGTTTAACATATAATCACTTGCTCATGATTTAATACCTATATAACAAGGTCTGCATCCCTTCCTTGCTAGAGATATTGTGGCACTGCACCAATATTTCCTAAGCCAGAAGTCTAAAGTCATTCTGGACACTCAGTTCTCGTATTTCCTGTCTCATAAGAGAACTACTTAAGAGAAAGCACTAGGAGAAATTGGTTTTTAGGGATTTTCTTTCTCTGCTTCCAGCTGTGAAACAGTGACCTTTACCCTTTTCTCCATTTTTTGTGGTCTGCTTAGAAACTGAGTATATAAATATCTCTTGTTCCCAGAAGCTCACTGGTGAATAGCTTAACGTGTGTATGTGTGCGTGTGCATGTGTGTGTGTGTGTGTGTGTGTGTGTGTGTGTGTGTGTATGGAGTGGAGAGGGGCATAGAGCAGGAAGGTTAAGTTATTCTTGTATTATAAATCTTTACATTTGTATTATAAATCTTTACACTTGATTCCCAGCTCTCGACCCCTTGCTACTCCTAAAATTATGGATCAGATTAATAACAATTCTTTTCATCTCTTGTCTTTAAATAGCTTAGAAATAGACTTTTTAAATAATGAAACGTTGAACTGCTTTTTCATTGGGGGCAAGACAAAGGAGAGAAGAGAGAAATTCTGAGAAGAGAAGAGAGAAATTCTGAGCACGTTTGTTTAGTCAAACTTAATGATTCTGTGATTTCACATAGGTTTTGACCTATGTCAATGCCTCAAAATATTATAACCAAGCCTGTCCTAGTCCGCTATTTTGTTGTCTCAAAATGTACTAAAAACTAGTTAGTATCAGGTACCAATTACTGAAGAAAGTTTGTTTGTTAAAGAATAGTTAAATAATTTAGTCTACTTACAAAAATGTCATGATGGTGAATAAGTATAACATCACTATATATTGCTAGAACAATCATTTAATTTTGGTGTTGTAGAGTATATTTCTTGTTTGCTTTGTGAAAGTTTAATTTTTAACACAATTTTATTTGCATATATTTTTGTCTCTTCTTCTAGATAAATTGAACATTAGTGTTTCTGCCTTATTGATTTGCAAAAAGTAGTCCTAGCCAATAGCTCTGTACACTCACCAGTGTCCTGTCTATTATTTGCTGGACTTCCAGGATCATTTTATGCATTTATCACCCTGTAGTGTTATTCAGAAAAATGCTATGACAATATTTGTATAACATACAGAGACCTAAAGAACTCTATGTGGTGTTTTTCACTCTGATTGATTTTGGGTATATAATGACTCTCCAATGGATAAAAAAAAAAGAAAGTAATTTTGCTTAACCAAATATTTCTTTATAAGAAAAGAAAGGAGGTCCAGGGAATTTTTCAGTGATATCTATTCACTTAATCCCTTACCAAATAAGCTTCTAAAAATAAAAGAACTGATTCTTCCCCCTCTCAGTACACACATTTTATTTAAACGTATGTCAATAAGTTACTCTAACAGAAAAAAACAATGTGACCATAAGTATAGAGAGATGTATATATATGTGATCCTTGTCCAGATGCATAGGATCATAATTTAGAAAATAGAAATGATGCTGCATATTGAAGTTATACATTATAACTTCACTGAGCTTAATATCAGAAATATTTTCATATTTTCATAAAATGCCTGCTACCATACAGCGTTACTATGAAGCTGTTTTAAAATTTATTAAGCTAAGCTATTGTTGAACTATATGCTATTTCTAAATTCTCATAACCACAGCAGTGTTTCAGTTAATGTCATTTTATATAATTTTATTACTAACTTCTTAGGAATAAAGATATAGAAGAGAGATTTTGCCAATGAGTCATTTTATAATTTTTGGCACAGTCACCAGTCTTATTATTAACATTATATTTGATAATTATCTTTTCAAAGGACAAATATAGCAATGATGTTTTCATTTGAATTATTTTTATTAAATGCAAAGAAAATAAATTTAGTATGGTTAGATGTTATATTTTTACCCATTTAAGTTTTGTATACTTGGGGCACCTAGCTGGCTCAGTGCATTAAGCCTCTGCCTTCACCTCAGGTCATGATCTCAGGGCCCTGGGATGGAGGCACCTGTCAAGCTCTCTGCTTGACCAGGAGCTTGGTTCCCCCTCTCTCTCTCTGTCTGCCTCTCTGCCTACTTGTGATCTCTCTCCCTCTCTGTCAAATAAATAAATAAAATCTTAAAAAAAATTTGTATATTCATTACCTTTCCCCAGTTTCAACTGGAACATTCATTGTCTTGTTTTGTTTTTAACATTTTTATTTATCTATTTATTTGACACAGAGAGAGAGGGAGGGAGAGCTAATGAGGGGAGCAGCAGCCAGAAGAGAGGGAAAAGTAGGCTCCCCACTGAGAAGGGAGCCAGATTCGGGGCTCAATTCAAGGACCCTGAGATCATGACCTGAACTGAAGGCAGCTACTTAACCAGTTGAGCCACCCAAGCACCTCTCATTCACTGTTTTTATATAACTTCAATTATTTTCATAGTCTGCTAGATATGAGGCAAGTATTGTCCCTCATATTCCTTTTGTTTTTTATTTTTCTGTTAAATTTTACTTCACACTGAAAACATATTGATTTATATCAACTATTTTTAATAGTAGACTTTTATTAACATTTAATTTGATAGCCCCTTTCTGTCCCAAGACCGGTACATACATATTGTAATTTATATTTTCTGCTGTTTACCTTTAGACTTATTTCTTTTATTTTTAACTTTTGCTCCTTTAAAATGTTTGAAATGGGGGCGCCTGGGTGGCTCAGTGGTTTAAGCTGCTGCCTTCAGCTCAGGTCATGATCTCGGGGTCCTGGGATCGAGTCCCGCGTCGGGCTCTCTGCTTGGCGGGGAGCCTGCTTCCGCCTCTCTCTCTCTCTCTCTCTCTCTCTCTGCCTGCCTCTCTCCCTACTTGTGATCTCTATCTGTCAAATAAATAAATAAAATCTTAGAAAAAAAAATGTTTGAAATGTACACTGCTGCATGATGTAAGGCAGAGCTTCTTTTGAAAGCTCATTTGTCTGTTTGTTTTTTCTAGTAATTTTAAAGACTCCCTTGATTAATCTTTATTTACAAATATATATTTACTTTTTTCTACCAAATTAATGCTTTCAAATTATTTTATAAAATCTCATTGCATTTTTAATGGAATATTATTAAATATTTACATTTTTATGGTAATTATTATCTTTGTCTTTTTTTATATTGTCAAATCTTTTATATTTCAGTAAAATTTATTTAAGAATTTTCTAGCTTTTTTGTTTTTTAAAGTTGTATTATACGAGCGCCTGGGTGGCTCAGTGTGTTAAAGCCTCTGCCTTCGGCTCAGGTCATGATCCCAGGGTCCTGGGATTGAGCCCTGCATGGGGCTCTCTGCTCAGTGGGGAGCCTGCTTCCTCGTCTCTCTCTGCCTGCCTCTCTGCCTACTTGTGATCTCCGTCTGTCAAATAAATAAATAAAATCTTAAAAAAAAAGATGTATTATAAATTTTATATTTTTATATCCAGGGTAGAATCTGTATTTTCCATTTGTCTTAATATGCCTTATTATTTTCCACTTATTTTGATATAGAATATTATTTTTCCTCATTTGTCATTGATGTCATTAATTATATAAAGTTACTTTTGAATTGTTACCCAACCTTGTTTTCCTGTAATAAACTAAACTTGACTGCATTTAAAAAGATATATGATATGGATTTAATTCTCTATAAGATTTCTACTTCAATATTAATAACTTTGCTTAAGCTATAGATTTCATATTATGATAATATTTTCCAGGTTTGATATCAATTTTAAACATAATATGAAAAGCTTTTTGTTTTCTAAGTTGTGCTTATGAATTGTTAATTAAATGTTTCTTCAAGGGGAGCCTGGGGAGCTAAGTCGGCTAAGTGTCTGCCTTTGGTTCAGGTCATGATCCCAGGGTCCTGGGATTGGGCCTTACATTGGGTTCATTGCTCAGTGGGGAGCCTGCTTCTCCCTCTCTCTACTTGCTGCTCCCTCTGCGTGCTCATTCTCTCTCTCTGTCAAATAAATAAATAAAATCTTTAAAAAATTAGTAAATAAATAAATAAACAGATAGATAAATGTTTTTTCAGATGTTGAAGTAGTATGCTTTGGGGTACCTGGGGGGCTCAGTTGGTTAAGTAGCTGCTTCGGCTCAAGTCATGATCCCATGGTCCTGAGATGATGCCCCACATCAGGCTCCCTGCTCATCAGGGAGTCTGCTTCTGCTTTTCCCTCTCCATCTGCCCCTACTCACTTGTGCTCTCTCTCCTATTCATTCTCTCTTGAATAAATAAAATCTTAAAAAGAATGTTGAAGTAGTATGTTTTTAAAATTGGCTGGTAATCACCTTTAATTGTAATAATGTTTCTATAAACTTACTCTTAATTTTATTTTTTCTTATTCTATTTATTTTTAAGCTCTCCTTGACACAATAAAATTTATTGATTTCTATCTTATATAAAACAACCCACTCTTTTCAGCATTTATTAGTATATAATTATGAAGAAAACTTATTCATAATTGAAACTACTTATGATTCTGCACATTGTCTGTCAGGCCTCTTTGGGTTCTAGAAACAACATATTCACACATAGTAATACTGCTTTAGTCCATATAGCAGGTGAGGAGAAAGACAACTAACTTTGAGTGGAATCTCGATCAGGAAAGTGTTATTTTCTTTATTATGCTACATAGAGATTTGTATATTTTACTGGCCTGAAATTTCAAACAAACAGAAATTAATTTTTTTTAAGATTATATTTATACGTCAGAAAGAGAGAGAGAGAGAGCATGTACAAACAGGTGGAGCAGCAGGCAGAGAGAGAAGCAAGCTCCCCTCTGAGCAAGTAGGCCGATGCAGGACCAAACAGAACTTAACTTTTAAAATGAATTCTATAGCTCATCTCTCTCTGTTTTAAAAATTGATTTTGCTCTCATTTATTATTATTTTCCTTTGTTTTCATTAAATTCATTAATTAGCTTTCTAACTTACTGAGTCTAATATTCATTTTTAATATTTTATATAGTATTAGAATATTTTATGTTAATTTCTCTCTGCTTACAAAGTATGTTATATGCAATATGTTTTGAAATTAGTGTTCATATTAATATTTTCAAGAGTCCTTTTCTTTGACCTGATTATTTCCAGAAAGTGTTTTTGTGTTTTATTAATTTAAATCTTCAAACAAAATTATTTCTAAATTGATTTAATTAAATATAGATTTAATGTGATCATAAATTTAAATAAGAGCTGTTTTCATTTTTAATATAAGTAAGTTGACTTCATAATGCTTAGTCTTCCAAGGACAGCTTCTTCAAAGAAGAAGACACAAACACAGGTTTTGGTCTGCAAGAGATTTATTGAGGGAAAGTCCTTTTTTAAAATTTTACTTTTAAGTAATTTCTGCACTCAAACTTACAATCCCAAATCAAGAATCACATGCTCTACTGACTGATCCAGCCAGGCCTCCAGGAGGGAAATGCCTTTAAATGTTGACGGGGAACAAGTGCATGACACTGGGGAGATGTAGATCTGACATTGTGAAGGAAGGTGAGGTAAGAAAAAGTGAGAAAGAAGAAACTCAGAACGTAACATAATTCTGTGAACATTTTGGGCAAAATAAGGAGTCCTCAAGCCATAGTCACCCATTGGAAGAATGCTACATCTTGCAGGAATGGGCCTTCATTGCTCCCATTACCATGCTCAGTCATCACTCACTGGATGCTGGCTAAGAAAGTGTGGCCTCAGCAAATATATGATTTCAACACCCAAAAAGTGGCTGCTGGAACCTTTTCATGGCCACCACAGTCCATCAGGCTTTTAGTTGCACAAATCTACTCTTTTATGTAGATTTATGCAACAGCTCCTTGATTTCCATGACCTTTCTTTCTGAAAAGAAACTTAGAAGAGGGAGCTAGTCAAACATACTATATCCTTTTTTTGTTATGTTTAATTTCTGTGTTGCAGTTGGTATTTATTCTCTTCTTTCTACACTATTTATCGAAAATTCTTCTCATCCTCAGACATGACTTTACTGGATTTTGGTAGCTCGCTTGGTATTACCCAAATATTCATTTGCGATGTCTGAGCCCTTGGTCTTTTTTCAGACCAAGTTCATTGTCTCTGTCCATTTACAGTTACAATGGGTAAATGAGTGCAGGAAATACCAGAATGGATCACCTGGGTTCCATTCATGTTCCTTCCTGCTGTCACTGTGTTAGGGCACCAAAATGATGGTGGTTTTTCTTCTCATATATTGGACACAAAAGTGTTCATGGACACAGAAAGTCCAGAGATCTTTGCAATATTTCATTATAAGAGTGTTCCCTTTTTAGGGACCAAGACCTCAAATCCTTCAAAGCCCTTAACTGTGGGAACAGGAAGCACAAATTCCCTCAGTTGGTAATTAGGAATGACATAAGTAGGACCTCCTCTGCTTCTACCCCTTGTTTTCTTAACCCATACATCATTGTTTTTAAAGATAAAACACCATATAAATGTCTTTAACCCATATATTGCACTCTAAAAATGGCATCCTATTCTTTAGACTGCTCATTCTAAGATGAACTTCAGTTGCCTTTAGAAGCTTCTTATATTAAGCTGACTGCTTCTGGATAATGCAGTATGTGCGATGTAGTTGACATGGGTCCACTCTCACAAATTCTTTGATATAAAGTGAATCACTTGATCATATTCTACATTGTATGGAATTTCATCCAGTAGAGGTAGATGAGGCATTCCACAAGACCCTGGATAATCCCTTTGATGAAGACTTTACTGAAAAGAAAGGTAAATGTTTAATCCAGAAGAGGAATCCATACTTCTGAAGACAAACCACAGAGACTTTCAGGATGAAAAGAAATCAAAGTTGTCACCTTACCATCAAGAGGCCATTGGTCTCCTTGAGGAATAGTGGTATATTGGAGGCTTGGCATTGATCTCTATTTCTTACAAGTTGGACATTCAAAGGTACCAGTGGCTAGAATCACACTGATAACAGAGAGTTTAATTGTGTACTCTCCACCAGTTTAATACAGGACAACAACAAAGACTAGTTATCAGCAACTGTTTTAATAATTTTGTCTACTTTGAGGCACCTGGGTGGCACAGTCATTGGGTATTTGCCTTTGGCTCAGGTCATGATCCCAGGGTCCTGGAATCAAGTCCTGCATTGGGCTCTCTGTTCAGTGGGGAGCCTGCTTCTCCCTCTCCCTCTCCTTTAACCATTCCTCTTGCTTGTGCCCTCCCTCTCTCTCTCTCTGTCAAATAAATAAATAAAATCTTTAAAAAAAAAAGTAATTTAGGGGGCGCCTGGGTGGCTCAGTGGGTTAAAGCCTCTGCCTTCAGCTCAGGTCATGGTCCCAGGGCCCTGGGATAGAGCCCCACATTGGGCTCTCTGCTCGGCGGGGAGCCTGCTTCCTCCTCTCTCTCTGCCTGCCTCTCTGCCTACTTGTGATCTGTCTGTCAAATAAATAAATAAAATCCTTAAAAAAAAAAAGTAATTTTGTCTACTTAGTTGTCCAGTGCCTCTTTTCTAGTGAGCATTAACCTATAATACAAAACTTTTCATTCTTTGTGCCCACTCCTGTGTGTTCAACTGTGTTACTCTTGTCCAGACTTATATGTGTGTGTGTGTGTGTGTGTGTGTGTGTGTATACTTAACTCAAGTCACTTTTCTTTTCATATGAAATGTGAAACAGATGCATTGCTTGCAGCTCTGAAACACTGATTACTTTCCCCCTTTTCTGTCACTTAATATCTTGCTGAAGTGGGACTAAAATAGACCTGAGAGCAATTTTCATCTTTTACACATGTTCTGAGATGGACAACCAAAAAAACCAAGTTCGGCTCTTTTCTTCCTCCTTCAACTGATTGAATAGGATCTCCTGATTTTCAATACAGCCAAAAGCACAAACTCAGGGTCACTGATGCAATTGTGCTGGATGACAGGAGAGTCATCTCAAAACTTATGTACAATAATCTGGAAATGCTTAAATATTATGCTTGCTGGAGCACAGTTACTTTAATGATCATAGGTCTCTTTGAAGGAAGGATTAGTCATTAGATTTTACATTTGAAGTATTGCTGTGGATATCTTCCTTCCAAGGACACAGATACCTCTTCAATTCATGGGTCCTGATTCTACAGCCTGAGAACTTAATGAGGGATCATACTTTTATACTGATATGGCTGCTTTTAGTCTTTGTTCCTATGTTCTTTTCTCTTACTAGATTCTTGTTGACTTCACGCTTATCTTATTGTGGGGACTCTATTCATGATTTATCAGCCATTTTCATGACACTCTGTGAGCAAGCTTGTATGTCTTTATGGCGATTGTGGTCTGTTAGTTTCCAGTGGTCAGGCTGTCATTACCCAAGCTTCTATTACTTTGGTGGTCCTGTCATTCCTATGAATATTAATAATTCCACCTGTGTGAATTTCTCTTCTCCTGTCATCTCTAGTCCTCAGAGATCTCTAGTCTTAATAGTGATGGAGAATTTTGCATTTGGGCCTCCTTTGGGACCTAACCTTCTAGTGGTTTATCTGGGCTTACACAGTATTTCCACATTATCATTCCCACATCCCTCAGCCTTTTATTGTTTTTTTCATTTCACTAACTTGAGACACCTTTTTTCTAGGCTTCTAAAGACCAATCTGGTGGAGAGTTTTCCCCATTCACAGGTATACCTGCCAAATATCCCAAAGAAGTGTGAGTACCCCCCAAAATCAATGAATTCTTGCTTAATCTAGTCTTACATTTGACCCCTCTTGAAACAGGGTTCTCAAAATTCAATTCATTCATGTTTCCCAGGTTTGATCAGGAACATGTTAGGTAATCCTTATAGCTTTTTTTAAAAATTTTTTATTTATTTCTTATTTTTTTATAAACATATAATGTATTTTTATCCCCAGGGGTACAGGTCTGTGAATCGCCAGGTTTACAAACTTCACAGCACTCTCCATAGCACATACCTTCCCCAATGTCCATAATCCCCCTTTCCCTCTCCCAACCCCACCCTCCCCCCAGCAACCCTCAGTTTGTTTTGTGAGATTAAGAGTCCTTGTAGCTTTTTTGGTAAATAATGTTTATCCTGAATCATCAGGCCCAGCTTGTCCTGAGCAGTCCTATGATGGGATTTAACCCTAGATGTTGGCTTGGCAGTCAGGAGAAGAGGTGAGGAATCTTTAGGAAGTAACCTGGTGGATGTGAGGGCGATCTGGCTGTGACATCTGTCACCCCATTGATCGCCAGGGTTGATTAGGCTGATCTGGCTGGCTAGGCGGGTGTCCCCTTCCTCCCTCACTGCTCCATGTGCGTCCCTCCCGAAGCTGTGCGCTCAGTTGCTCAGTCGAAGAGGACGACCTTTCCCGATAAAGGAGAGGACCGTTCTTCGGTCAAGGGTATACAAGTAACTGCGCTCCCCTGCTAGAACTTCCAAACAAGCTCTCAAGGAAGTAACCTGGTGACTTAACAGAGAGAGATTTTCTAGTATCTACCAATACTGGATGTGTTCTAGCTCTTACTAAGCAACAATGCATCATCACCTTTACAAGTTCTGAGGCTCAAAGGGAATCTTAAAAACAAAACATCCTTAGAGCATCCTTACAGATTTCCTCATTTCAAGTTTCAGGATACCGATAATTCCCAACCATAGCCCTAATCACAGCATGACTGATGTGCTTTAGTTGAACATTTAAATTCCATGTGTGAATGTCTCTGGAATCCCATGTCTCTAACTTTCAGGTACTCAGTCTTTTGGTCTGCTCTGTGTGCTTTTACTACTGGAGTTATGAGGCCTCATATGTATGTTATAACTATTAATATACCTTAATAGGCATCAATTCAACATTAAGAATAATCAGTGAATTCCACTGTACTTGTCTCACACTAACCGCCATATCTTTCAAAATTCCTGGAATATTGCACCTGAAGGGGCATTTAGGCTTTCTGTCATTAAGGGTAAAAGAGAGGGAAGGGAACTGGGTAAGAAGAGATGAAGACTGCAGTTGGATGAGCCTCATGTTTCGCAGGAAGAGTCTGCATTAGGACCACAACTGTGCTTATTCATTGCTGGGGAGAAACCTTTGGAAAAGGGTGACCATCGTGTACAAGGGGTGACAGAAAGGTAGCAGGAGGGACCACCAGTCAATTCTGCTCTCTGTGGCAGTAGATACGAAAAGCATATTTTCGTGGTTTCCATAGATACTGCCTAATATTCAATGAAAATTTATTTAGAGTTTCTCCATTCTTCCAGAGCCTTTAATTTTCTCCAATTAAAGACATTCTGGGGAGGCCCTGCTAGGCTTTACTCTACATACTTTCTGCTTTCTTTTGAAACAAGTTTGAGGTTTCTCTTTGTAGTCTTTTAAAACCTTGACTTAACAGGGCAAACTTCCTGGAAGCTTGGGGTGGCAAATGCTGGCCTTTTCTGATTTTTATATTTATATAGAAACAGATTTTTTTCTTCTTATTTTCTTTGATCATTTAGTTCTGGCTTTGGAAAGGAAGTTAGAGGGCATGCTCATGTTTTCATCTTCTTCAGAGGTTCCCCTGATTCCCGTTGAATCCACCAGCTTATTCAATCTATGTGTCTCACTGGATGATGGATCTTGTTCTTGTCCACATCCATATAAATGTAAATGAATAAGGTCTTTGAATTGAGAAGTTGATTTATTTTAGGTAAAGTATCTGCTCAACAATAGGTAAAATGGTTGAAAAATAAATGAACAAATGTAGTCAAAATGAACATTGTTTTTCAGAAAGATAGCGTAAGTGTGGATCAGTAGAATCATCCTTCTATATTTTTCACAGTTATGTGTTTTTTAGGATAAGTTGTGAATATTTGGGTTAATTAATTAAATTTGGAGTTATCTTTTTAGAAATTCAATGTGATCAAATTAAATTCTTGAAGTATTAATTCATCTTTCAAGAAGTACATTGTTTATCCCTGCATTAGAAAGACCCAAAAGAAGGACACAGAGAAGTCATTTTATACTGAAGCCACTGGAATTGAAACAATCACAAAAGTATGAATTGTTAAAAAATGGTTATGCATATTTTTCTAATGATATTTAGCTTAAAGCATGTTAATGTATAGTCACTGGCAAATGTTTTCAAGTGAAACCAAGAAATTTTTATTAAAAATAGATCTATAGATTGGTGTTCTCCACATATTTATAATCAAATGTGGTATCAGTGATTGCTAATTTTTAATTAATTGAGGTGAGAAATTAAGGAGAAGAAATAAAACAAAACCAACAATTAAAAGAAATTAACTCATCATTAAATTTGAATACATATTTTTAAAAAATTGTATCATTTCTTGCAATATCTTAGAATTTTATTAACCATAATTAATTTAACAGCATTTTATCTTTATTTTATTTTTTAAACATATTTTATTCATTTATTTGTCAGAGATAGAGAGAGTAAGCACAAGCAGGAGGAGCAGCAGGCAGAAGGAGAAACAAACTCCCCCCCAAGAAGGGAGACCGACATGGGACTCAATCCCAGGACTCTGGGATCCTGACCTGAGCCAAAGGCAGACACTTAATAGACTGAGCCACCCAGGTGCTCCTTTCCTGTTCATTTTAGAGTTGTATCAGTCATAAACAATGAAGCTTTGGTGCATTTGAAAATTATTTTCATGAATATAAAAATCCATAAAAAGCTTGAAGTTTTAATTATTAAAATACATGTGTTGTTTCACATCAGGGTACCAAGCAGAATTATAATTACAAGTATTTGTGGAAATCAAAGTAGTTATTGGATAAATTTAACAACTATACATGATATTTAGAAATAATTTAAAGTTCAAGTGTCACTGAAACAGTTCTTTAGGAATTCATAAGCATTTATTTCATAAAGGAAAAATACACAGGAAACTTGTTTTTCCATGTTTGAGAAAATAAACTTCTCAGGGTGCCTGGTTGTTTCAGTTGATTCAATGTCTAACTCTTGATTTCAGCTCAGGTAATGATCTCCTGTGTCTTGAGACTGAGCCCCACATCAGGCTTCATGCTCAAGGCGCAGTTTGCTGGAGATTTTCTCCCTCTGCCCTCCTGCCACTTGCGCTTACATGTTCTCTCTCAAATAAATAAATAATCTCTAAACAAACAAACAAATAAACAAACATCTCACTTATTCAAGTTATTGCAGAAAGTCCACAGGAGAAAATCACCCTAAAAACAAACAAACAAACAAACAAACTTGAAATCAAGAATTTGATTATGCAGGGACGCCTGGTGGCTCAGTGGGTTAAACCTCTGCCTTCGACTCGGGTCATGATTTCAGGGTCCCGGGATTGAGCCCCGCATTGGGCTCTTTGCTCAGTGGGGAGACTGCTTCCCCTTCTCTCTCTGCCTGCCTCTTTGCCTACTTGTGATCTCTCTCTCTATGTCAAATAAATAAATAAAATCTTAAAATAAAAAGAATTTGATTATGCAGTTCTGATTATTTAGAAAGGAACAAAAATTATTTCCATTCAATAGGATAGTCTATTTTCTAGTTATTCAGATTATTACAAAAAAGCTGTTAATATTGAGAGATATGAACTGGAGCTATGATAATAGACATGTTTGACCACAGAAGGAGCTGAAACTAAACAGGAAGATAAAAGTGACAAATAGGGGGCGCCTGGGTGGCTCACTGGGTTAAAGCCTCTGCCTTGGGCTCAGGTCATGATCCCAGAGTCCTGGGATCAAGCCCCGCATCCGGCTCTCTGCTCAGCAGGGAGAATGCTTCCCTTCCTCATTCTCTGCCTGCCTCTCTGCCTACTTGAGACCTCTGTCTGTCAAATAAATAAATAAGTAAAATCTTTAAAAAAAAGGGGGGGCAAACAAGACAGTATTCTTAACAAATGCAAAACCAATTTTTAAATAGCATATGCAAAATTCAAGTATGGTGGACCCTTGAAAAATGCAGTTAACACATATTTTATTATATGTATTATATACAGTATTCTTACAATAAAGTAGCTAGAGAAAAGAAAACATTATTAAGAAAATCATAACAAAGAAAATATATTTACAGTACTGTAATTGTATTTACTGAAAAAAAATCCATGCATAAGTGGATCATGCAGTTCAAACCCATTCAAGGATCAACTGTACTCTCTAATGTTTTATGTTAATTTTTAAATTTATCTCCTAGGCAGATAATTATTGCTATTAACTAATGAGTTACATTAAATTTCTAAATCAATTACTAAATGTATATGAATATTTTCTGAAAGTATCTCTTTCTTTCATCTATGTTTCTTCATCTCTTTTGTCATTAAGAGTAATTATGTAACCATTAAGTACAATTATATAGCTGACAGTGCCTAACAAACTGTATTTAATGGCTACATAATTTCACTGTCAAATATATAGAAATTAAATCGCTTATTTTTTTAAGTATTTCTAGACACTACTATACATTTTTCCTTGTGGAGAATGTTGATGTAGCACATCATCATATTGCTTATAAATAAACCATAAAAATAAAACCCTGAAAATGTAAAAATTGCATGTTCAGTAGAAGTTCCCCTAATCAGCTAATTAAGCAACTTGCTGGATTCTGACCTATTTCCTTCATTCTCTCTATAATATTTGCTAATAAGCATGTCTTTGAAACACTAATAACTATTAAGTTACTTACTTAGAGATCTTGGCACTTGTATTTACAATGAGTTGAGTGCCTACCAAGAGTCCACAGAAGTTATTCTCAACTAACTCATGCCAGTTAAAACTGTGAAAGGTATTAGCTGATTTAATTAAATGCTACATAATTTGCTGATATCTATGTGCCAAAGAAACTCTGTGTGTGTGTGTGTGTGTGTGTGCGCGCGTGTGTGTGTTTACATGAAAAGTACGTCTAATGCTTTAGAAAGACTCAGTAAAAGGAAATTGATTTTTAAATCCTGTTAAGGATGTCTGGGTGGCTCAGTTAGTTAACTGTCTGCTTCTCCCTCTCCCTCTGTCTCTCCCCTAAGCTCATGCACTCTCTTTCTCAAATAACTAAATCAATATCTTTTAAAAAATGAACAGGAAAACAAACTAGTAAGTAAAATAGTAAATAAACTTCATTATCTACTTTTATCACAACTTTGTTGTGTTTATAGCTGTTATGTTAGCCCTAAGATGAGGATGCTCAGTTCACTGGGCATAAGCAAAACTAGTAAAATTATTCCATGTGATATCAGAGTGTGCTTTTCTGAACTTCTGCTACTGATCTGCCAAGAATTTTAGAATAGCTGCTTCAATTTTATTACTATGTTATTGGAGATGCTTCACCTGTGCCCTTCACTTCCTTCTTGCACTACCTTCTTTGTAAACTAACAAGCCATTAGCAGTGGGGATAGAAAGCTGTGTTCATCTTATGAAATTATTTCCAAACTAGGTTTTCTTTTCTTCTTTTTTTAAGATTTTATTTATTTATTTACAGACAGAGATCACAAATAGGCAGAGAGGCAGGCAGAGTGGTGGGGGGAAGCAGGCTCCCTGCTGAGCAGAGATCCCGACGTGGGACTCCATCCCAAGACCCTGAGATCATGACTGAGCCAAAAGCAGAGGCTTAACCCACTGAGCCATCCAGGTGCCCCAAAACTAGTTTTTCAAAAATCCTAAAAACATACTTTCCTTTCTAGGAATATTGGTTTCTTTCTTCTCTTCCTCCCTTTTTTCCTCCTTTCCTTCTTTCTGTTCTTTTCCTCTCCTTTCCTCCCCTTCCTTCTCCTTCCCTCCTATTTCTTTTTCTTTCTTTCTTTCTTCCTTTCTTTCTCTTTCTCTTTCTCTCTTTTTTGTAATAACATATTACTGAATACCTCTTTTCTGAAAGGTACAAAAATGTAACGTCTGCAACTCATATATAGGATGCAGTAAAAATTTAACATTTCAAAACTATGGCTTTGAATATGGTGTTTTATGACTTTGAGGTACTACCTGGCTACTGAGTTCAGACTCCTTTCACAGGAAAAGGCAAGAAACCCCATAGAAAGAGTATTTGTAATTATGTCCTCTATAAATGACATCCAAAAGCTATTTTCTTAGAATATTTTCTGGGTGAAATGAATTTTTTTTTTTTTTTTTACAATGCAGCAGGTTAGTTGTTCACTCAGACATGAAAAGCAGATTTTACAGACTTTTCCAAGTCGAAGTAAGAACAAGTGTTCTGTTAAGAGAATAAAGGACCACCAAGTATTAAATGTGGGATAAAACTCTTATACATACAGCTGAGGACAAGAGTAAGTGATCAACCAATGCCCAAAATATGTGCTTTCATACCGTTCTCCCTCAGTACACCCTTGTAGTCAACCATTGTGAACCTACTGTCTACAACATGCTTTAGAGACTACCATCTTACCTTCCCCTGGTCATTGTTCTTTCCAATATGAATAAACTGCAGGGGCTTACCTAGAATCAATTGTTCCCCAGCTCCCTGTCTTTCACTGTGGAACTTAGACCTGGAACCATCTCCAGTACCTCCATAGTCCTTTTCCTCAAGGCTACACAAAGGTGATTTACTGCTATTATGCTCACCACCCAAAAAGCTTTTGCTTTTGTTATTGACTAAGGGGTTGTGAATGGAGCTTAGACTTGAGGGCTAAGATGTTCTTCTTAGTGAGAGAAGGAGAAAGAGAAAGTAGTACACTGGGTGCCTACATTTGTACTTTTGACTTGGCTCTGCAAATACTGATGTCATAGGTGGGTTAATTTTGTTAACTTCTTGAAGGACAAAACCCAAACAAAACAAAGTCCTTCATTATCTTTATATCCCAAGGCCTAGTTTTTTTGTTTAATGTTCTAAAGGTAGTCTTACTACAAACTGAAAAACTAGCAAACTTACCATTCTTAGGCAAGATCTGTCCTGTAGACTTTTTGTGTTACATCTGCATAATATTTAAATTTTATTTTGAATAAATATTTACTCTTTGGGAAATTATACACTATAATCTGGCTTCTCAGGAAAAAAAGTCTGAAACCACAAGGCCCAGCCACATTCCCACGTGGTATCTACAAAGAACATTTTTTTTCCTCATTCCCAGTGGATTTTGTGTTGTTTATCCAGTTTGCCATGTTCCAGAGAATCCTGTATTTTCTCTTAACAAAAATTTCAGTGTTGTCAGTCACCTGCCTAGCCCCTATAAGCATTTTAATATGTCACATCTGTAGTAAACATGCAGGAAAATAACGAGTAATCGAAGTATATAGGATAATAGTAAGTCAGTATTAAAATTATTATAATTTAATAAATTATTTAATGTAATTTAAATTCATAGGCCAGTATTAAAATTCTGATCATCTCAAAATTGCTATTAAAACTCTCCTGTGAAAAAGGATTGATTTTCACAAATGAACTTGCAGTAACTCTATCTGTGAAATTTAATCTAATTCATAAATTTTGTGACAAATTGTTCATAGGCTCATTAGTCTTAAACAACTCCTGAATGTTAAATATTCCTCTTTGAGGCTCCTAATCAGATAATTTTGGAAAGAGAAACCTTTGAAAATGTCTGCTTTGTATCTGAAATCAATTCCCTCTAGTTTGAATTTCCTAGTTCTCTAAAAAAGAACTTTATGGAATGATGTCATAAGTATGCTTTTCCTTTTTAAAATATCACTTTACCCCATTGAACTACAAATTTTATTGTTAATATATTTCTTATCAGCCCCCAATGCTAGGTAATTTATGATGGAACCATATGCTAGATACTTTGTTATATGTGTCTTTATATTTCATATTTCAGTTATCAAGTTACCTTTGGATGCATTATTTGATATCCCTTATTACAAATGAAATAGTGTACTTTTATATCACATCATTTATTTGAAGAAATAGTTTTCTAATAATGCTATGAAATATGTAATCATTTATTAAGCATGGCATTTGTATTATAGCTGTGACTATGGATAGAAAAGGAAGTAATGCAAAGGGGAGATATTTCAAAATAAATAATAAAGTCAGTTTGTTCTCTGTGTGGTAAGACAAAATCAAAGAGGATGCCTAGTTTTTATAGCTGGAGTTGAACCACTTTTCCATTATGAACTCCTTCTTCCCAATGCCATCAAATTAAGTCTTACAAATATACTACTGATTTCAAAGAAAAAACCATTATATTCTAGTTGAGATATAATCAGAGGAGATAAGCTGAATATAATTAAGCGCCTATATCTAAATATAGACTTTATTCAGATATTTTGTAAAACTTAGCTATGCATCGTCAGTAGTTGGATTCTGCAGTATTAGATTTGAAAACTATTTATTGGTTATATATGGTAATATTTCATGCAACCATCTACTGTACTCTAGTTACAGAACATTTGCTTAATGTGGAGAATCCTAAAAATCTTCTTGCCCTTCCCACCTTTATGTATTTCCCTTGTCTGTCTAAAGGTAGCATTACCCTCCTGCTTGGACAGCTGTAGCATAGACTGGTGCTAACAGCCTGTTTTCTGGGTTGGGAGCTTCATGCTGCATTGAAGCCACAGTCTGTCAGTGGGTCTCCCAAAAGATTCAAGGATGTTATTGATCTGGTTTGCCTTCATGTTATCTTTCAGTTCTTGATTTGACTTGACTTTTAGTGAATCTGTTAAAAGCTTACTGCTGAGGCATGAGAATTCGGTGACAGCTTTCAGTGCTCTACCCCTTATGAAGAGATTTGGCTGCATGTAAGATACGGTTTAGTTGTCAGTCCTTAGCACGCAACTGACACCTTAAAATGATCCATAATCTGTTACAGGATTACTCATGTGAGAGCTGCTACATGGACTGTACAGCCTGTTGGGATGTCAGTGTCAATACTGTACTCTGTACATAGGTTTCTAACAATAAGTGGCCTTGTGATTTAGGAGACAAGGGCCAGAAAAATGACACATTTGGAGAACAAAACTACTGTAAAAAATCAGGCTAAAACTAATGACATAACCATTGGCAGATTTGCCTTTTCCACAGAGATAGTGTATGAACATATTATGTAGAAGACTTGGTGAAGTACTTAATTAGTTACCATTGTAAATGAAATTTGGAATATAGAAAAATATGTAATCTAATCACAGTTTGTGGGTATGAATAAAGATGTGTGGATATACTGTTATAAATATATGGTGGGATATATGAAACTTATTTTTGTGCTGTTTCCTAGGAATAACTCTAGAAGATATAAAATATTTTCAGAGATTCCAATGGCTAGCTATTTAAACCCAACATAGTATTATTCTAAATTAGTTCAGCTGGGAGAAGTATTGAAATTAATATTATGTAGCTTGGGAGACATTGGAATTTACTACAGGCAATGCACAGTCTTTGGTATTATCAACATTCTTCTCTAGTGCACATGGAACCTTCTCCAGAATAGATCACATCCTGGGTCACAAATCAGGTCTCAACCGGTATCAAAAGATTAGGATCATTCCCTGCATATTTTCAGACCACAATGCTCTGAAGCTAGAACTCAATCACAAGAGGAAAGCTGGAAAGAACCCAAATACATGGAGACTAAACAGCATCCTTCTAAAGAATGAATGGGTTAACCAGGAAATTAAAGAAGAATTGAAAAAATTCATGGAAACAAATGATAATGAAAACACAACAGTTCAAAATCTGTGGGACACAGCAAAGGCAGTCCTGAGAGGAAAATATATAGCGGTACAAGCCTTTCTCAAGAAACAAGAAAGGTCTCAAGTACACAACCTAACCCTACACGTAAAGGAGCTGGAGAAAGAACAAGAAAGAAACCCTAAACCCAGCAGGAGAAGAGAAATCATAAAGATCAGAGCAGAAATCAATGAAATAGAAACCAAAAAAACAATAGAAAAAATCAATGAAACTAGGAGCTGGTTCTTTGAAAGAATCAATAAGATTGATAAACCCCTGGCCAGACTCATCAAAAAGAAAAGAGAAAGGACCCAAATCAATAAAATCATGAATGAAAGAGGAGAGATCACAACTAACACCAAAGAAATACAGACAATTATAAGAACATACTATGAGCAACTCTACGCCAACAAATTGGACAATCTGGAAGAAATGGATGCATTCCTAGAGACATATAAACTACCACAACTGAACCAGGAAGCAATAGAAAACCTGAACAGGCCCATAACCAGTAAGGAGATTGAAACAGTCATCAAAAATCTCCAAACAAACAAAAGCCCAGGGCCAGACGGCTTCCCAGGGGAATTCTACCAAACATTTAAAGAAGAACTCATTCCTATTCTCCTGAAACTGTTCCAAAAAATAGAAATGGAAGGAAAACTTCCAAACTCATTTTATGAGGCCAGCATCACCTTGATCCCAAAACCAGACAAGGATCCCACCAAAAAAGAGAACTACAGACCAATATCCTGGATGAACACAGACGCAAAAATTCTCGCCAAAATACTAGCCAATAGGATTCAACAGTACATTAAAAGGATTATTCACCACGATCAAGTGGGATTTATTCCAGGGCTGCAGGGTTGGTTCAACATCCGCAAATCAATCAATGTGATAGAACACATTAATAAAAGAAAGAACAAGAACCATATGATACTCTCAATAGATGCTGAAAAAGCATTTGACAAAGTACAGCATCCCTTCCTGATCAAAACTCTTCAAAGTGTAGGGATAGAGGGCACATACCTCAATATTATCAAAGCCATCTATGAAAAACCCACCGCAAATATCATTCTCAATGGAGAAAAACTGAAAGCTTTTCCGTTAAGGTCAGGAACACGGCAGGGATGTCCATTATCACCACTGCTATTCAACATAGTACTAGAAGTCCTAGCCTCAGCAATCAGACAACAAAAAGAAATTAAAGGCATCCAAATTGGTAAAGAAGAAGTCAAACTATCACTCTTCGCAGATGATATGATACTATATGTGGAAAACCCAAAAGACTCCACTCCAAAACTGCTAGAACTTGTCCAGGAATTCAGTAAAGTGTCAGGATATAAAATCAATGCACAGAAATCAGTTGCATTTCTGTACACCAACAAGATGGTATCCAGGGCTGCTACTAAGTCTCCTAGGTGGCTGAGGGTCCAGCAAAATTTTTGAATGTCTCTATCTACACATAAACAATTAGATTTAAAAACTGATTTTGCAAAATTCATAGGACTATGTGAGCTATTGTGATCTGTTAGTGAAGTTTTAGAAGAATGGTAGGAGAAGACAAAAAAATGGTAGAAGACTTTCTTTGCTTTTTTTTTTTAAGATTTATTTATTGTATTTTAGAGAGAGAGAGCATGAACAGAAGAGGCAGAAGGAGAGGGAGAGAGAAACTCAAACAGACTCTGTGCTAAGCTATGTTGAGTGTGGAGTCCAGTATGGCACTCAATCTCATGACCCTGAGAACATGACCTAAGTCAAAACAAAGAGTCATATCTTTAACCAACTTCACCACCTATTTGGACAATAGAAGTGGTTCTTATGTATTTATCACCCATCTAGTACACATGAAGAGTGTTCTTAATGCCTGTGCACCATCTTTTCTTTATTGTCAGCTGTGTCATATCTGGTTAATTTCATATCTCTCAGCAAGAAATAAAGGCAACAGTGTTGTTACAAATCATTACATCATGATTCTTCAGGACCTGTTGTATTTAAACTGTAGATTTGCTAATGTTAATTATGTCATTACTTTTTTTTTTGTTTCCCCAGAAGATATACTCAAGTCCTAATCCCTAATAAATGTGACTGTATTCAGAAGTAGTCTTTGTAAATATCCAAGTTAGGCTGAGGTCATACTGGATTAAGGTGAACCCTAATTAATGACAGAGGGAGATGTGGCCAAACACTCAGAAGACGCAAGGGAGAAAAGATCATGTGAAAATGAAAGCAAAGATTTGAGTGGTATGTCTACAAACTCAGGAATGCCAAGGAGCCAGCAACAACCAGAAGCTATGAGAGAAGTTTGGAACTAATTCACCCTCTGAGGCTCCAGAAGGAATCAGCCTTGTTAATACCTAAATTTGGAACTTCTGTCATCCAGAAGGATGAGAGAATAAAATCCTATTGTTTTAAAGCCATACACTTTGTGGTAATTTGTTATGTCATCTCTAGGAAATTAATACACTTGTGAACTACATCATCTAACATGTCACCTATGAATACTGGCTTTCAATGATCCCTTTAAGGGTTGATACTGTGATTTGTTAATGATGACTACAAATGTGAGTCTTACCAAGAGTATCCAGGAAACAGTAAATAATTTATTATTTTTTGATGTGTTAAATTTACTGTTTGGAATTTTATAGCATAAATATAGAACAGCACATCTTCCAACCACGTCTTCTTTTGAACTCATAATTATTGCATCCCTAAAAGATGATCTTTCTCAATATTGATGGCACCCCTGGCTTTCATCAGTGAGGAGGATAGGCAAAAGACCTGTGAGTGATGTATGAAGTGAAGTCCAAATAGCAAAAGAAATGCATTCTTTTTTTGAGCATGACATAAGTCTAACCCAGGACAACACAACACCACCACATAAATTGGAGGCAATGGAGGCTATCAGCTGGAAGGACCTTTTAGTGTTTTGGAGTAACAATTGCAAAAGGCCTTGCAGAAGATACTGAAAAATATATGACACAGAATCTTCAGAAGAATGGGGTGAATTTTCCAAGTGCCTACAATAGGGGCTGCAAAACATAAAAGATGTGTTAATCCACAGGTGCTATTAATTGAAAGTGGTCCATGTCTTTGGTAAATAACAAGAGCCTTACACCTTCCAATCTAAGGGAAGTACTGAAATTATATTTTGGGAAATGCTTGTTGTGAATATTACCTAGCATTCATTTATTTTCTTCTTCATCCTAACAGATAGCATGCAGTTCAATATCTAAGTTGAGACTGTATTTTCAGCTACAGGGTTGCAGGTTTTGGTCTAAGGATAACCAACCCCAAGAAATTGTTTCTGTCAGGCAATACAATATAATTTTAGCCATTTGTACTCTCTTGCTAAATGTAAATAAGGCCCTGGTTGTTACTGGAAACCATCCTAGAACCTTAAAGAAAAACTACTCTATGAAAAAAATTGACAATATGGGAAGCAGAAGAAAAATATAACTTGAATTTTATATGATGAAATTGGACATTTAAATGAATTACTATAAAGCCAGCACTAGCTCTGTATTTCAATTTCCCTATTTATTCCAAGTATGGTTTGGGTAGTACAAATTTATCTAATTGACAGCCCCATAAAGGGGAGTTGGAGAAGGGTATCATTAGGGGAATGGTGATCACTTAAAGTATTATTACGAGGGTTTTGAAGGGTCAGGGGTGGGAGGTTGGGGCAACCTGAGGGTTTTGAAGGGTCAAGGGTGGGAGGTTGGGGGAACAGGTGGTGGGTAATGGGGAGGGCACGTTTTGCATGGAGCACTGGGTGTTGTGCAAAAAGAATGAATACTGTTACACTGAAAAAATAAATAAAATGGAAAAAAAATATTATTACTGTTATTTGGGTTAAGGGTTTGGACTATATAATAGAAACTGTGGTATTGGAGAAATCAAATCAGGCAATGTATTATAAAAACTTGATACTTTATTTTTATTTATTTTTTAAATTAAATTTAGTTTAATTTTGTTTGTTTGTTTTTAAGTTTTATTTTATTTTATTTTTTTTCAGTGTTCCAAAACTCATTCTTTATGAACTATACCCAGTGCTCCATGCAATCTGTGTCCTCCTTAATATCCACCACCAGACTCACCCAATTCCTCACCCCCTCCCCTCCAAAACACTCAGTTTGTTTCTCACAATCCACAGTCTCTCATGATTTGTCTCCCCCTCCGATTTCCCCCAACTCACTTCTCCTCTCCATCTCCCCATATCCACCGTGTTATTCCTTATGCTCCACAAGTAAGTGAAACCATATGATAATTAACACTCTGTGTTTGACTTATTACACATAGCATAATTTCTTTCAGTCCTGTCCATGTTGATACAAAAGTTGGGTATTCATCCTTTCTGATGGAGGCATAATACTCCATCATGTATATGGACCACATCTTCTTTATCCATTTGTCCATTGAAGGGCATCTTTTTTCTTTCCACAGTTTGGCGACTGTGGCCATTGCTTCTGTGAACATTGGGGTACAGATAGCCCTTCCTTTCACTAAATCTGTATCTTTGGGGTAAATACCTAGTAGTGCAATTGCAGGATCATAAGATAGCTCCTTTTTTAATTTCTTAAGGAATCTCCACATTGTTTTCCAAAGTGGCTGCAGCAAATTGCACTCCCACTAAGAGTGTAAGAGGGTTCCCCTTTCTCCACATCCTCTCCAACATTTGTTTTTGCTGTCTTGTTAATTTTGGCCATTCCAACTGGTATAAAATGATGTCTCAATGTGGTTTTGATTTGAATCTCCCTGATGGCTAATGATAATGAACGTTTTGTCATGTGTCTGTTAGACATTTGTATGTCTTCTTTGGAGAAGTGTCTGTTCATGTCTTCTGACCATTTTTTTTACATAACTGAAACATGACTGTTTCATGTGTGTTGAGTTTGAAGAGTTATTTATAGATCTTGGATTTTCATGTGTGTTGATTTTGGAGAGTTATTTATAGACCTTGGATATCAACCCTTTGTCTGTAGTGTCAATTGTGAATATCTTCTCCCATTCCATGGGTTGCCTCTTTATTTTATTGACTGTTTTCTTCGCTGTGCAGAAGCTTTGATCTTGATGAAGTCCCAAAAGTCCATTTCCACTTTTGTTTCCTTTGCCCTTGGAGACATGTCTTGAAAGAAGTTGTTGTGGGCTATGTCAAAGAGGTTACTGCCTATGTTCTTCTCTAGGAATTTGATAGATTCCTGCCTCACATAATAGTGGGGGATATTAACATGCCACTCTCAGTAATAGATCATCCAGGCAGAAAACCAATAAAGAAACAAGAGCATTGAATGACATATTGGACCAGATGGACCTCATAGATACAGAACATTCCACCCTAAAACAAAAGAATACTCATTCTTCTTGAGAGCTTATGGAACTTTATCCAGAATAAACCACATACTGGGTCACAAATCAGGGTTCAACTGATACCAAAAGATTGAAATTATTCCCTGCATATTCTCAGACCACAATGCTTTGAAACTGGAACTCAACCACAAGAAAAAGTTTGGAAAGAATTCAAACACTTGGAAGCTAAAGACCACCCTGCTTAAGAATGTTTGGATCAACCACAAAATAAAAGAAGGACTTAAACAATTAATGGAAACCAATGAGAATGAAGACACTTTGCTCCAAAACCAATGGGGTATTGCAAAGGCAGTCCTAAGGGGGAAATACATAGCCATCCAAACCTCCCTCAAAAAAACTGAAAAATCCGGAATACACCAGCTCTCTTTACATCTTAAAGAACTGGAGAACCAACAACAGATTAAGTCATCCCCACACACAAGAAGAGAAATAATCAAGATTAGAGCCAAGATCAGTGAGATAAAAACTAGAGATACAGTAGAACACATCAATGAAACTAGAAGCTGGTTTTTTGAAATAATCAATAATATCAATAAATCATTGGCCAAACTCATCCAAAAGAAAAGAGAGAGGACCCAAATTAATAAAATTATGAATGAAAAAGGAGAGATCACTGCTAATACCAAAGGAATAGAAAACAATCATCAGAAATTATTAATAGTTATATGCCAATAAGTTAAGCAATCTAGGTGAAATGGATGCATTCCTGGAAACTATAAACTTCCAAAACTGAATCAGAAAGAAATTGTCAACCTGAATAGACCAATATCTAGTAACAAGATTGAAGCGATGATCAAAAACCTCCCAAGAAACAAGAGCTCAGGCCCTGACGGATTCCCTGGAGAATTCTACCAAACATTCAAAGAAGAAATAATACCAATTCTCCTGAAGCTGTTTTGAAAAGTAAAAACAGAAGGAAAACTTCCCAATTCTTTTTATGAAGCCAGCATTACCCTGATCCCCAAACCAGGCAAAGACCCCACCAAAAAGGAGAATTTCAGACAAACATCCCTGATGAATATGGATGCCAAGATTCTCAACAAGATCCTAGCTAATAGAATCTAACAGTACATTAAAAAGATTATCCATCCATGTCGTCGCAAATGGCAAGATTTCATTTCTTTTGATGGCTGCATAGTATTCCATTGTGTATATATACCACATCTTCTTTATCCATTCATCTGTTGATGGACATCTAGGTTCTTTCCATAGTCTGGCTATTGTAGACATTGCTGCTATAAACATTCGGGTACACGTGCCCCTTCGGATCACTATGTTTGTATCTTTAGGGTAAATACCCAGTAGTGCTATTGCTGGGTCATAGGGTAGTTCTATTTTCAACATTTTGAGGAACCTCCATGCTGTTTTCCAGAGTGGTTGCACCAGCTTGCATTCCCACCAACAGTGGAGGAGGGTTCCCCTTTCTCCACATCCTCGCCAGCATCTGTCATTTCCTGACTTGTTAATTTTAGCCATTCTGACTGGTGTGAGGAGGGAGACAAACCATAAATGACTCTTAATCTCACAAAACAAACTGGGGGTTGCTGGGGGGAGGTGGGATTGGGAGAGGGGGAGCGGGCTATGGACATTGGGGAGGGGAGGCGAACCATAAGAGACTATGGACTCTGAAAAACAACCTGAGGGTTTTGAAGGGTCAGGGGTGGGAGGTTGGGGGAACAGGTGGTGGGTAATGGGGAGGGCACGTTTTGCATGGAGCACTGGGTGTTGTGCAAAAAGAATGAATACTGTTACGCTGAAAAAATAAATAAAATGGAAAAAA
Source organism: Meles meles (assembly GCF_922984935.1). Lineage (NCBI taxonomy): Eukaryota > Metazoa > Chordata > Mammalia > Carnivora > Mustelidae > Meles > Meles meles. The sequence goes on from NC_060067.1 coordinate 75,972,728, forward strand.
AAAAAAAAAAGATTATCCACCCTGACCAGGTGGCATTTATCCATGGAATGCAAGAGTGGTTCAACATTTCCAAATCAACAATGTGATAGAACAAATCAATAAGAGAAGAGAGAAGAACCACATGGTCTTCTCAATTGGTTCAGGAAAAAAAAATTGAAAAAATACAGCACCCTTTCCAATTAAAACTCTTCAAAGTATAGGAACAGAGGGAACATTCCTCAACTTCATAAAATCCATCTAAAGAACCCATAGTGAATATCATTCTCAATGGGGAAAAGCTGACAGCCTTCCCTTTGAGATCAGGAACAGGACAAGGATGTTTATTCTCACCACTGTTGTTCAACATAGTACTAGAAGTCCTAGCAACAGCAATCAGACAACAAAAAGAAATAAAAATATTCAAATTGGCAACAAAGAAGTCAAACTCTCCTCTTTGCAGATGACATGATGCTTTATATGGGAAACCCAAAAGACTTCACCCCCAAACTACTAGAACTCATATAGCAATTCAGTAATGTGGCAGGATACAAAATCAATGTACAGAAATCAGTTGCTTTCTTATACACTTTCTTATATAGAATAAGAATGCTTCCCTTATACAGAAAGGGAAATGAGAGAATTGACTCCATTTACTATAGTACCAAGAACCATAAGATACCTGGGAATAAACCTAACCAAAGAGGTAAAGTATCTGTACTCAAGGAACTATAGAACACATTTGAAAGAAATTGAAGAAGACACAAAAAGATGGAAGAACATTCCATGCTCATGGATCAGAAAAATAAACATTGTTAAAATGTCTAGACTGCCTAGAGCCATCTATACTTTCAATGCCGTCCTGATCCAAATTCCACGGCATTTTTCAAAAAGCTGGGACAAACAATCCTAAAATTTGTATGGAACCAGAAGAGACCCCAAATTGCTAAGGATATGTTGAAAAGAAAAACAAAACTGGGGGCATCACGTTGCTTGATTTCAAGCTTTACTACAAAGCTGTGATCACCAAGAGAGCATGGTATGGGCACAAAAACAGACACATAGACCAGACAAAACAGGAACAAATGTCCAGTGGAAAAAAGACAGTCTCTTCAATAAATGGTGCTGGGAAAATTGGACAGTTATGTGTAGAAGAATGAAACTCGACCATCCTTTTACACCATACACAAAGATAAAAACTTGGTAGTTTAAAATGATTCTTAATCTGTTACAGGATTATTCATGTGAAAGCTCCTGCATGGTAACTATACAGCCTGTTGAGATGTCCATGTTAATACTGTACACTGTACATAGGTATCTAAGAGTAAGTTTATTGTGATTTAGAGAACACGGTCTAAAAAATGACACTTTCAGAGAGCAAAACTATGATAAAAAATTAGACTAAACAAATGGTAGTACCATCTGCCAGCAAAAACAATAGTGCCTACATCTGTTGTGTCAGTCACTGAGTAAGACGCTTCCATTATTTTATCTTAATTATTCCTCTCTGAACTACTACCTGGGAAGACATTTTATAGATGAACAATCTGAGACACACTGAGTTTAAGCAAGTTGAAAAAAATCATATACCTAATAACTGAGAGAGCTCAAATTTGATCCCAAATCTATTTGGTTTCTAAAGATCATGTTCTTTCCATTATGGAATGTTTCAAAGAAACAAAAAGATTAGCTTTGAAAATATGACTAATCATATCAAGCATTATATTTTGTGTTTTAATCATTATGTTTTTTATCACCAATCTCAAATCTTCACTGCATGTATACTGAGCACCAGGTGAGAGCAGTTAATTATTTACCCATTTGTTTCTTGATATTTCTACTGTCAAGCAAAGAGCTAATGCAAACATCTGGTACCCTTAAAATCAAGTTAAACGTTCCAGTGTCATATTTTGAAATATGGATTTGCTGCATTACACAGATATTAGGTGCTGCAATAAGTAAACTCCAAACTAACATTTTCTTCTGAATTTATGAAATGTACAAGTGTTTTGGGTCATTTTGGTAAAACGGTGCATGTGTGTGTGTGTGTATGTGTGTGTATGAGTGTGAGACAGGGAGACAGATAGAGGATACACAGACAGGGAAAGAGACAGAGACAGAGATTGGCTTAACCAAAGAACTCTCTTATTCAGCAGAAAGCAGCTAGCATACTGACTATGCCATATTGGCTTCTTGATATTTTCTGGGGTTGCTAAACCACCCATATCTTCCCAGCCTTGGGGTCACTTATGGTATTTTCACTTTAACAGATGACATTGCCTCTATGTCCTGAGACATGAGACTCAAGGATTAAAGAGATGTTATTTTTACTCTAGGACCTAGTCCACCCTCTTGAACCCCAGTTTTTCCAGATTTAGAAAGTGTTGGTTTGGGGCACCTGGGTGGCTCAGTGGATTGAGGCCTCTGCCTTCGGCTCGGGTCGTGATCTTGGGGTCCTGGGATCAAGCCCCGCATTGGGCTCTCTGCTCGGCCGGGAGCCTTCTTCCCTTCCTCTCTCTCTGCCTGCCTCTCTGTCTACTTGTGATCTCTGTCTGTCAAATAAATAAATAAAATCTTAAAAAAAAAGTGTTGGTTGATTTCTTCTCTGTGAACTGTCTTCATATAACACATAAATTTCTATAGAAATTCACTCCTTCCAGTGAACACCCTGTTTTCTGCTCTTTGTCTAGAGCAGGGCCTTATAAACTCTTTTTTCTAAAGAGTCAGATGCTAAATATATTAGGCTTTATTGGCCAGATGTTTACTGTCATGACTTTGCAACTATGCCACTGTAGTATGAAAGGAGCCATAGAAAATATGAATGGATGTGGTTGTATTCTAATAAAACTTTATTTACAAAAGCAGGTGGTCAAAGAAGTTGGGCCCATGAGTTATAGTTTTAGAGTATCACTATATTTTTTGTCTTTTTTTTTTTTACCATAAGTATATTCATCTTTGACTTACCTTGAAATAAAATTTCAGGATTACAAAAACCAAAGAAATCAAATTGTCTTGACATAAAATATTCAAGAAAAAATATTCAGAAATATATACATTCTTCTTCTAGTGACTAGTTATTCAACTGACTTTCAAACACTACCCTCATCATATTCCTTTTACCCCTTCTCTGTATACACAGAGAATAACACACACATACACATACACACCCCAATCTGATATGTATTGCTGTCTCAGTTTAATTCACAACCATCCCTGCAATGGCATAATATTAAGCCACTGTGTCTTTTTCTACCATTTCTGATTCCTGAAATGCCCATCCAGACTTTACATATATAAATGCTGCTCATATTTCAACAATTAAATGTGTTGAATTAGAATGATCATGACTATTGTTTCCTAAGTACTGCAATCCTTGATGATATTTATCTTAATATGGCATTTATTTTCTGTGACAAATAATTTATTTTGTGTGTGTGTATGTGTGTGGTGTATGTGTGTATTTGTTTCTTTTTTTAATTAATTAATTTATTTTTTTCAGCATAACAGTATTTATTGTATTTGCATGACACCCAGTGCTCCATGCAATACGTGCCCTCTCTATTACCCACCACCTGGTTCCCCATCCTCCCACCACCCTCCCCTTGAAAACCCTCAGGTTGTTTTTCAGAGTCCATAGTCTCTCATGGTTCACCTCCCGTTCCAATTTCCCTCAACTTCCTTCACCTCTCCATCTCCCAATGTCCTCCATGTTATTTGTTATGCTCCACAAATAAGTGAAACCATATGATACTTGACTCTCTCTGCTTGACTTATTTCACTCAGAATAATCTCTTCCAGTCCCATCCATGTTGCTACAAAAGTTGGGTATTCATCCTTTCTGATGGAGGCATAATATTCCATCGTGTATATGTACCCCATCTTCCTTATCCATTCATCTGTCTGATAGCCATGTGTATGTCTTCATTGGAAAAGTGTCTGTTCATATCTTCTGCTCATTTTTTTGATATGATTATCTGTTTTGTGTGTGTTGAGTTTGAGGAGTTCTTTATAGAGCCTGGATATAAGCCTTTTGTCTGTACTGTCATTTGCAAATATCTTCTCCCATTCTGTTGGTTGCCTTTTTGTTTTGTGGACCCTCAACTCTATGGTCAAATAATCTTTGACAAAACAGGAAAAAGTATACAGTGGAAAAAAGACAGTCTCTTCAATAAATGGTGCTAGGAAAACTGAACAGCTATATGTAGAAGAATGAAACTCAACCATTCTCTTACGCCGTACACAAAGATAAACTTGAAATGGATAAAAGACCTCAGTGTGAGACAGGAATCCATCAGAATCCTAGAGGAGAACATAGACAGTAACCTCTTCGATATCAGCCACAGCAACTTCTTTCAAGATATGTCTCCAAAGGCCAAGGAAACAAAAGTGAAAATGAACTTTTGGGACTTCATCAAGATCAAAAGCTTCTGCATAGCAAAGGAAACACTCAACCAAACAAAAAGGCAACCAACAGAATGTGTGTATGTGTTTCTGTTTAATGCTGGTCTAGGATGCAAGGATTCAAGAATGATAAGTCCCAAATTTCTGCCCATGTAAAGTTTATAGTCTGATAGAGGAGACAGTCATTTGAATACGTTTTATTCCTTATGCCTTCTTACTTTTATTAAACATTATTTTTTTTTTGTATGGTATAACATTCCTTCTCATTAAGATTATAATGTACATGAAGATAGAAATCTGTTCTGTTTTATACACATCTCACAATAACTACAGTGAACATTCAAAAACAAAATGATGAGTAAAATTAAAAGTTTAATTTTTTTAAACTCTAATTTTTCCCTTTTTTATTATGTTCAGTTAACCAGCATATAGTAATATCCCAAGTTTTGTTGTAGTATTCAATGATTCATTAGTTGCATATGACACCCAGTGTTTATCCCAACACATGCCCTCCTTAACACCCATCACCCAGTTACCCCTTCCCCTTCCCCCCTCCTTTCTGTAATACTCAGTTTGTTTCCCAGTGTCCAGAGTTTCTCATAGTTTGCCTCCCTCTCTGATTTCTTCCCATTCAGTTTTCACTCCCTTCACCATGGTCCTCCACTCTATTCCTTCTATTTCGTGTATGAGCGAAATCATATGATCATTGTCTTTTACTGCTCGGTTTATTTCACTTAGCATAATCCCCTCCAGTTCCATCCATGTTGATGCAAATGGTGAGTATTCATCTTTTCTGATGGCTGAGTAATATTCCATTGTATTTATGTACCACACCTTATTTATTGATTTGTCAGTTGAAAGGCATCTCAGTTCCTTCCATATTTTGGCTATTGTTGACATTGCTTCTATGACTATTGGGGTGCATGTGTCCCTTATTTTCACTACATCTATATCTTTGGGGTAAATACTCAGTAGTGCAATTGCTGGGTCATAGGGTAGCTCTATTTTTAACATCTTAAGGAACCTCCATATTGTTTTCCAGAATGACTGCACCAGTTTGAATTCTCATCAACAGTATAAGAGAGTTCCCCTTTCTCCACAACCTCGTTATTCTAATTTGCCACATTCCTCCAATTGTTTTGTTTGTAAGATACCATGAGTCTTACAACTGCAAGTTACTCCTTTAGCTTCCTCAAAAGTTAGAGTTTCAATGAAGAGTGAACCACATTGACCCTGATGTAAGGGAGCAGTGGTGCAGGTTGAGTGAAGGGTCAATAAGCTAAGAAAAAAGTGTGGGCTGACTGAAAAGAGACTTTCTTTTAACTTGCTGGTTTTCTGATAGTTGGGGTAAAAAAAGCCTTTCTGTGATGAAACCATTGCTAAATCAGACCGAGAGAGAGAGAGAGAGAGAGAGAGAGAGAAATTGATTGATACGAACTTTTTTGTCCTGATTTCTTTCCTCTATACATGTGACATAAATATTCAGAGAAAATATGCAAACTATAGACCTAATGTGGGTCACTTACAAGAGGATTCACCACTCCTTCTCTTTAAACCTTGTGAAATTAGATTTTTGATTTCTAAATCAAATGAAAAAATGTGTCAAAATTATATATAGGTTGGAAAGAGTGTAATTCTAAATTACATGAATATTTTTATGAAGGTGTACTTCTCACTTTGTCTTATGATTATTTTGACATAAGTCTACTGCCTAATTTGCTTTCAACATAATGATGATGGCATGAGCACAGTGTTTAATTAAGACCTATATTCTGATAACTAATGGTTGAATTTGACACCTTTTTGCTATATCCTAACGTGGTTGAGATTTTGTCAAGATTTTGGCTGAGATCCAGTTATCACAGCTGTTCTTGCATGATCACTGCTTTGAGAAGACTGTTTTTGCCACCTCTAAATACCTATTTTTAAATGTAATTTTGCTGTGAGAACTTCTTTTATCCTTCCCTATGTATAAATACTTTCCTTTGGGGGAAATTCTTAACTTTGGCTACTAAATGCTATATTCATAATTATTACTCATCTGTGATATCATTAGTAAGTAAATCACCAAAAACTCTGAATTTAAGTATTACAGGGAGGGTAGTATTGTCAGATTAATGTAGAGAAGCTTCTAAACCAAAGCAGCAGCACATATCATGAACATAAGATAATATGATTAAGTTGGTATAAACATATTAAATTTATGTCTTCATACCATTTTATTCTTTTACTCTTATAGACAAGATATAAACTTCATATTGAAATAGGAAGGCAAGCCTACATTACCCTGAATGTGTATTTTCTTTTTAAAATGAATAGTTAAATTTATTTATATGTTAAAAAGGAAATGCTCCTTCTTTTCCATAGTGTCCTTAAGTTATGTTTTCTAATTCTAGATACTGGGTTTATTCAGAAGTAGGACACATAGAATGGGATTTTAAGGCCCTAGAATGGAAGCATGAACAAAATGGGTTTTTGTTGGAGTATCACATAAGGATAATGGAATAAATCTGGGGTTTAAGTGTGACATTGCACAACTAATTTAAATATAGCTTTCCATTGGAACATATGTAGTTTTACATTAGATTAAACATATTTATGCATCTCTGGGTGGCTCAGTCAGTTAAACATCTGCCTTTGGCTCAGGTCATGATCCCAGGGTTTTTGGATGGAGCCCCCTCCACCCCCAGAACCAATGTAGTTCACAGCAGGAAGCCTGCTTCTCTCTCTCCCTCTGTCCCATCCCTGATCTTGCATAGTCCCCCCCCCACCCATCTCTCTGTCAAATAAATAAATAAAATCTTTAAATATACTTTTGTAATTACTGTGATCACTACTTATGGGATTGTGATTATGTAAACTCTATACACTCCAAGAAAGATCCGGGTTCTGAATTGTATGCAGTTGAATTTTGTATTCTGACCCTGCTAAGCTCACCTCTATATGATGTGCCACAGTGCTCATAGAAACGATGCTGTAACAGAATTGCAAATATGACAGTAGCACCAACATTTCTCATTTGATCCAGTATGTCTCATTGTACCTTTTATTACTCCAATTTTGAGTCTTGATTAACTCTGTCTCCTCTTCTGCTTAGACAGTCTTAGTTGGATTACTGATTCTTTTTTGCAGTTCTTTCAACTTTCAGCTTTGTCCCCTCCAGTTTGAATGATACATGATTTTACCAATCCTGGGTGTCCACTGGGTGTTACCACCATTAACTATCACAGCAATCCATGTCAAAGTCCATGTTTGTAGTTTTGAGGTATAGTATTATTAACCTTTACAGAGAGCTAATTATAACATATAATTAACTGTGAACTTGGAGGGTGTATACATTTTTTTTAAAGAAGTGTGTCCTAAATGGCAACGTCATCCTATCTTGGGTTCCCAATAATCTTTTTCTTTTCTGATGATTCAATTAATACACTTCTCTAAAACAAACTTGTATCCCAATTTTGATCCTTTTTATAGCCGGTTATCTAAAAGTGGTGCTATATCTAGGAATGTTAAAGAATACTTTCTTTCCCTTATTGGTTATTAAAAGTCTAAATATAAAGGATTTCAAACATAAAGGGCTGACTTTGTAGGTGTGAGACCGATGCAGTTGCACAGGGCCCCACACTGACAGGTAACCACATGTGGGATAATGCTCTTCTGTCTTTGTCTTGAAGTTCTTAACGATTTTTAAGGCAATTTCTCTTTTCACTGAGCTTGACAAATTATGTAGCCAGCTTGCTTTTGAAATTTGGCAGAAACAGTAAGAAATCTCCTCATAGGTGATTTGGGATATTAATTAAGAAGAGAAGAACTCTCAAGATAAGGGGAAAGCTTTAATTCAATAAATACCAAGTGCATACTTTTCGGCAGATACTATTCTCAGAACTGCAGATATGGTAGTCAAGCAGACAAGCAAAATTCTGTGTTATGTGTTATGTGTTATGGAGCTTGTGTACTATAGAGGAAACAGATAATAAGTAAATAAAGAGACTGATACATAGTATGGAAGGCGATAAGAACCAGGAAAAAAATAAAGTATAAAAGGAATGAAGAGGGGCACCTGGGTGGCTCAGGGGGTTAAAGCCTCTGCCTTCTACTCAGGTCATGATCCCAGGGTCTTGGGATGGAGCCGCATCATCTCTCTGCTCAGCAGGGAGCCTGCTTCCTCCTCTCTGCATGCTTCTCTGCCTACTTGTGATCTCTGTCTGTCAAATACAAATAAAATCTTTAAAAAAAAAGGAATTAAGAGAGAGAGGAGGGAAAGACCACCCAGCAGAACAGGATGGGATAGAATTGTAGCATCAGCCAACCTTGTCTGCTAAAATTATCTCTGCTTTAGGCCAAACATTCTCTCCTCCATAACCCTTTCATATGAAAGGAGAACATTAGTCCATCATTTAAGTGAGAAAATGGAATTGGTGGAGGTTTCACTGTGAATTTATTGAAATCAAATGTGTAGTTCATTAAAATTGGTCTCTAGCTCAGAATAATTTTTTTACTTCAGCAAATTGTGGAGGTGGAGGTGCCTATCACTTATTTCTGCCAACTTAATTGTTTTTGTCCTAAGAGAAGCACACCTAGAGAGTTGATGAGTCTTAGTATTTGTAACAGATACTTGACAACTTTGCAAACATATTTGAAGATTTAGAAGAACTTCTGAGTCAAAAATAAAGGATGATCAATTTTCCAAAACATTTATCACTTTTAAAAGATGAAGTTCCGAAGACTAATCTTATGATATTACATATTTTTAAAATATTAATCACTTAGGAATATATGCTATTTTTATTGTGCAGATACATTATGTATGTTCCAAGTTAATGTACAGGTAATGAAATTAGGCCATGAAGGGATGAGAACAGTTGTCATTGCAACCTTCTATCCATATCACCTAATTATAGCATCTTCACTAAAATGAACTAAAGTCTTTCCAGATATAAAATAAATGGTATTTCATGCATTCCCACAATTAAAGCAAGTAAATTATCAACATGCTTTAAGAGCTCACCATTGCAGACCCAGGAAATGGAATTAACTTTGGTAAGGTTATTTAGTAAGTAGGTAAGCTGGTAAATGTGTGGATTTTCAAAAGATTGAACTGCTTTATTCACATCAAAAACCTGTGTTTATCCAACATTGGCATCCTTAAGGTTTATATACAGAATTAAATTTAATAGAATTGTCCATCACCAATCAATGGTTGAATTGTGTGAAGTTATAAATCTGTTCATACCAACTGCAGTAACAACAAAAGTAGTCATCATTACTTAATAACAAGCTTCACTAAACACTATTGCTTTTGGCTGGACTTTGTGCCACTGCCATAGTTTATTAAATAGATACAGTCACCTTCATGTATTACCATAGTTGTTGTTATGTGGATTAGATACCCTTCTATCTGTCATTAATTTTCTCTATTTTTTAGGTCCTTTTGCATTTCTTATTTTGCCTTGTATTTAAAAAAAGTAATACCTGATGCCGAGTGACGTGGAGCACTTTTTCATGTGTCTGTTGGCCATCTGGATGTCTTCTTTGCAGAAATGTCTGTTCATGTCCTCTGCCCATTTCTTGATTGGATTGTTTGTTCTTTGGGTATTGAGTTTGCTAAGTTCCTTATAGATTTTGGATACTAGCCCTTTATCTGGTATGTCGTTTGCAAATATCTTCTCCCATTCTGTCAGTTGTCTTTTGGTTTTGTTAACTGTTTCCTTTGCTGTGCAAAAGCTTTTGATCTTGATGAAATCCCAATAGTTCATTTTTGCCCTTGCTTCCCTTGCCTTTGCCGTTGTTCCTAGGAAGATGTTGCTACGGCTGAGGTCGAAGAGGTTGCTGCCTGCATTCTCCTCAAGGATTTTGATGGATTCCTTTCTCACATTGAGGTCCTTCATCCATTTGGAGTCTATTTTCGTGTGTGGTGTAAGGAAGTGGTCCAATTTCATTTTTTCTGCATGTGGCTGTCCAATTTTCCCAGCACCATTTATTGAAGAGGCTGTCTTTTTTCCATTGGACATTCTTTCCTGCTTTGTCGAAGATTAGTTGACCATAGAGTTGAGGGTCGATTTCTGGGCTCTCTATTCTGTTCCACTGATCTATGTGTCTGTTTTTGTGCCAGTACCATGTTGTCTTGATGATGACAGCTTTGTAATAGAGCTTGAAGTCCGGAATTGTGATGCCACCAACTTTGGCTTTGTTCTTCAATATTCCTTTGGCTATTCGAGGTCTTTTCTGGTTCCATATAAATTTTAGGATTATTTGTTCCATTTCTTTGAAAAAAATGGATGGTATTTTGATAGGGATTGCATTAAATGTGTAGATTGCTTTAGGTAGCATGGACATTTTCACAATATTTATTCTTCCAATCCAGGAGCATGGAACATTTTTCCATTTCTTTGTGTCTTCCTCAATTTCTTTCATGAGTACTTTATAATTTTCTGTGTATATATTCTTAGCCTCTTTGGTTAGGTTTATTCCTAGGTATCTTATAGTTTTGGGTGCAATTGTAAATGGGATTGACTCCTTAATTTCTCTTTCTTCTGTCTTGTTGTTGGTGTAAAGAAATGCAACTGATTTCTGTGCATTGATTTTATATCCTGACACTTTACTGAATTCCTGTACAAGTTCTAGCAGTTTTGGAGTGGAGTCTTTTGGGATTTCCACATATAGTATCATATCATCTGTTTTCAAATTTTTACTACTTTTTAAATTTTCTTAAAAGATTTATTTATTTATTTTTAGAGTTAGAGAGCAGGATGGGGGAAGAGGGGCAGGAAAGAGATAATCTCAAGCAGACTCCCTGCTAAACAGAGTCTGACCTAGGGCTCTATCTCATAACCTTGAGATCATAACCTGAGGGGAAACCAAGATTTGGACAGATGCTTAACCAACTGCACCACACAGGCACCCCTACTTTTAAAATTTTTAAACCTCTTTTCAATAGAATTTGAAGCATAGAATATTAATTTGCATTTATTTTATTTTATTTCTTTTCAGTGTTCCAAAATTCATTGTTTATGCACCATACCATGCAATACATGCCATAATACCCACCACCAAGCTCACCCAACCCCTTACCCCCTCCCCTCCAAAATCCTCAGTTTATAATTTGTATTTTTATTTATTCTGGTTAGGTTTATGTTGTATACATTGCAGTCAAGCATCTCAACCACCTAAGCTAATAAAAATGTTGGGTAGTTTTACTATTACCTTTGATATAAAATTAATTTGCTATAATTACCGTATTATTACCATTAAATGTAAAATATGTGCTTTAAAATTTGGAAGCATTTAGCTAAAAATGACTGTTATAAAGTAATACAATAAGGGTTGAAATTCATAGGATTTAGTAACACCAATTTAAAGCTAGAAATATGAAAATTAAAATGTTAACATTTTTCTTTGTTTTTAGCCTATTTTAAATTTTAAAACTACATTGGCAAACAAAAAACCTAGCAGTTCAGATAAGTGGGGGAAATGATAAAATATTACCTGCAATATATAGAAAATCATTAAAAATATAACTTTTCCTAGGGTGCCTGGGTGTCTCAGTTGAGCATCTGACTCTTGCTTTTGTCTGAGGTCATGATCTCATGGGCTGTGGGAGCATGGGGTCCTATCCTCAGTGGAGAGTGTGCTTGAAGATTTTCTCTCTCTGTACCTACCCCCACTCATCTCTCTCTCTCAAATAAATGGATGAGTCTTAAAAAAAAAAAGAAAACAAAAGAAAATATAACTTTTCCTGTCCAAGTATACCATAACTTGGTCATAAATAACTTATATACTTCACTCATATTTGTAACAATAGTTAGAAACAGTGGTTCATGGTGGTAACTTTGTTGTTGTTGTTGTTTCAGGTTTTTATTTAAATTCATTAGTTAACATATAGAGTAATGTTAGTTTCAGGTATAGAATTTAGTGATTCATCACTTACATGTAACACCCAGTGCACATCATTATAAGTGCCCTCCTTAATACCCATCACCCATCGAGCCCATCCCTCACCCATCTCCCCTCCAGTAACCCTCAGTTTGTTTCCTTTAGTTAAAGTCTGTTTCCTGTTTTGCCTCTTTTTTCCTATCCCCAAGTTTTATTTCTTAAAGTCTATATATGAGTGAAATTATATGGTATTTGTCTTTATCTTATTTTTCTTAGCATAAGATACTCTAGATCCACCCACAAGATTGCAAATGACAAAATTTCATTCTTTGTGTATTAATTCATTGTGTATATAGACCACAGCTTTTTATCCATTCATCAGTTGATGGACAATTGGGCTATTTCCATAATTTGGTTATTGTTGATAATGTTGCTAGATAAACATCAGAGGGCTTGTGCCTCTTCAGATCAGTAATTTTGTATCCTTTGGGTAAATACCTAATAGTGCAATTGCTCAGTCATAGGGTAGTTCTATTTTTAACTCTTTGAGGCACATCCATACTGTTTTCCAGAGTTACTGCACCACTTTTCATTCCTCAGGTGGTAACCCCGAAGGGTAACCAGCCTTCCCAATAGCTTTCACTGGGAAAGTGACTCTTCTACCATAAAGAGAGCCATGGCTACTGCTTAAGACGCTGATCCTAAAAAAAGAAAAAAAAATGTATTTATTCATCAAGTCACAGAGATTTTTCAGTACATGGTTGTAATAAATTGTGTACCTGCTCTTTCTTGAGCTGCTTTAATATCCTATGTGTGTATTGGAAAATTCATCAGTATGCCATAAAACAAACAAGCAAACATCACAGTAACAACAAGAAGAGAAAATTTTATGGCTAAAAAATCCAGAACAGAGTAACTGATAACAAATCCGAGTATTTCTATCTAGTCTTTATACTAAATGCATACTCAATGCCAAACCCTGCCTTGGGTATAGGGATAAAATTGGGACCCAGATATGTCTTCCCCATCCCTAACATACTGATCACACAGAGTGGAGATACATATTCCTGTCCTCCCCTCTAGTGGGAGGATATTTAAAAATTTAGATGAGGAAAACATGGGACCATCAAGGGACTGAAATAAATTCAGTGATAGTTGCTGGATTATAGAAAGTAAAGGATACTAGTTTAACAGGCAAGGTTGGAGAGGGAAAAAGGGACCAGGCCATGATGGCACTTGTAAATCAGGTTTAGAAGTATAGACTTACTCCTAAAAGGAAATGGAAGACTTTGAAAAGTTACAGAGAAGTGCCACAATCAAATGAATGCCTCTCATGTTAAGTAACTGGGTAGATATAATACTACCATATTACAATAAAAACAGATCACTGGAGAAAAGGTAAGTTTGAGAAATGATGAGTTTAGATGTGCATATCTTGAATATGATGTTTCTTTTTCTTATATATTTATTTATTCATTTATTAACATATAATGTACTACTAGCCCCAGGAGTACAGGTCTGTGAATTGCCAGGTTTACACACTTCACAGCATTCACCATAGCACATACCTTTCCCAATGTCCATAACCCAACCACCCTCTCCCTTCCCGCCTATCCCTGGAAAACTTTTGTTTTGTGAGATTAAGAGTCTCTTATGGTTTGTCTCCCTTCTGATCCCATCTTGTTTCATTTATTGTTTCCTACCCTCCCAAACCCCCCACATTGCCTCTCAATTTCCTCATATCAGGGAGATCATATGATAATTGTCTTTCTCTGATTGAGTTATTTCCCTAAACATAACACTCTCTAGTACAATCCACATCATCAAAAATGGCAAGATTCCATTTCTTTTGATGCTGCATAATATTCCATTGTATGTGTGTGTGTGTGTGTGTGTGTGTGTGTGTGTATATATATATCACCTCTTCTTTATCCATTCATCTGTTGATGGACATCTAGGTTCTTTCCATAGTTCAACTATTGTGTCCACAATAGCTATAAACATTCAGGCACACATGCCCCTTTGGATCACTACATTGGTATCTTTAGGGTAAATACCCAGTAGTGCAATTGCTGAGTCGTAGGGTAACTTTATTTTCAACTTTTCAAGGAACTGCCATAATGTTTTCCAGAGTGGTTGCACCAACTTCCATTCCCACCAACAGTGTAGGAGGGTTCCCCTTTCTCCGCATCCTCGTCAGCATCTGTCATTTCCTGACTTGTTAATTTTAGTCATTCTGACTGGTGTGAGGTGATATCTCATTGTGGTTTTGATTTGTATTTCCCTGATGCCAAGTGATGTGGAGCACTTTTTCATGTGTCTGTCGGCCTCCTGGGTGTCTTCTTTGCAGAAATGTCTGTTCATGTTCTCTGCCCATTTCTTGATTGGATTATTTGTTCTTTGGGTGTTGAGTTTGATAAGCTCATTATAGATTTCAGATACTAGCTGTTGATCTGATATTTCACTTGCAAATATCTTCTCCCATTCTGTCAGTTGTCTTTTGGTTTTGTTAACTGTTTCCTTTGCTGTGCAAAAGCTTTTGATTTTGATGAAGTACCAATAGTTCATTTTTGCCCTTGCTTCCCTTGCCTTTGGTTATGTTCCTAGGAAGAAGTTGCTGTGGCCGAGGTTGAAGAGGTTGCTGTCTGTTTTCTTCTCAAGGATTTTGATGGATTCCTTTCTCACATTGAGGTCCTTCATCTATTTTGAATCTATTTTAGTGTGTGGTGAAAGGAAGTGGTCCAGTTTCATTTTTCTGCATGTGGCTGCCAATTTTCCCAAAACCATTTGCTGAAGAGACTGTCTTTTTTCCATTGGATATTCTTTCCTGCTTTGTCAAAGATTAGTTGACCATAGAGTTGAGGGTCTGTTTCTGGGCTTTCTATTCTGTGTCATTGATCTATGTGTCTCTTTTTGTGCCAGTACCATACTGTCTTGATGATGACAGTTTTGTTATAGAGCTTGAGGTCATAAATTGTGTTGCCACCAACTTTGCTTTTCTTTTTCAACATTACTCTGGTTATTCAAGGTCTTTTCTGGTTCTGTATAAATTTTAGGATTATTTGTTCCATTTCTTTGAAAAAAATTGGTGGTATTTTGATAGGTATTGCATTAAACATGTAGATTGATTTAGGTAGCATAGACATTTTCACAATATTTGTTCTTCCAATCCATGAGCATGGAATGTTTTTCCATTTCTTTGTGTCTTCCTCAATTTCTTTCATGAGTACTTTATAGTTTTCTGAGTATAAATTCTTTGCCTCTTTGATTAGGTTTCTTCCTCGGTATCTTATGGTTTTGGGTGCAATTGTAAATGGGATTGACTCCTTAATTTCTCTTTCTTCTGTCTTGTTGTTGGTGTAAAGAAATGCAACTGATTTCTGTGCATTGATTTTATATCCTGACACTTTACGGAATTCTTGTATAAGTTCTAGCAGAATTGAAGTGGAGTCTTTTGGGTTTTCCACATATAGTATCATATCATCTACAAAAAGTGAGAATTTGACTTCTTCTTTGCTGATTTGGATGCCTTTAATTTCTTTTTATTGTCTGATTGCTGAGGCTAGGAATTCTAGTACTAGTACTAGTACATAGTACTAGTACATAGTACTAGTACATAGTACATAGTACATATGTACTAGTACATAGTACATAGTACTAGTACTATGTTGGATAGCAGTGGTGATAATGGACATCTCTGCCATGTTCCTGACTTAGTGGAAAAGCTCTCAGTTTTTCTACATTGAGAATAATATTTGCTGTGGGTTTTTCATAGATGGCTTTGATGATATTGAGGTATGTACTCTCTATACCTACACTTTGAAGAGTTTTGATTAAGAAAGTTTGCTGTACTTTGTCAAATGCCTTTTCAGCATCTATTGAGAGTATCATATAGTTCTTGTTCTTTCTTTTATTAATGTATTGTATCACATTGATTGATTTGTGGATGTTGAACCAATCTTGCAGCCCTGGAATAAATCCCACTTGGTCATGGTGAATAATCCTTTTAGTGTACTGTTGGATCCTATTGGCTATTATTTTGATGAGAATTTTCGCATCTGTGTTCATCAAAGATATTGGTCTGTAATTCTCTTTTTTGAGGGAATCGTTGTCTGGTTTTGGGATCAAGTTAATGTTGGCCTCATAAAATGAGTTTGGAAGTTTTCCTTCCATTTCTATTTTTTGGAACAGTTTCAGGAGAATAGGAATTAATTCTTCTTTAAATGTTTGTAGAATTCGGGGCACCTGGGTGGCTCAGTGGGTTAAGCCTCTGCCTTTGGCTCAGGTCATGATCTCAGGGTCCTGGGATTGAGCCTCACATTGGGCTCTCTGTTCGGTGGGGAGCCTGCTTCTCCCTCTCTCTCTCTCTGCCTACCTGTGGTCTCTCTCTCACTTTGTCAAGTAAATAAATAAATGATCTTAACAAAAAAAAAATGTTTGTAGAATTTCCCCCTGGAAAGCTGTCTGTCCCTGGGCTCATGTTTTTGGGAGATTTTTGATGAATGCTTCAATTTCCTTACTGGTTATGGGTCTGTTCAGGTTTTCTATTTCTTCCTGGTTCAGTTGTGGTACTTTATATGTCTCTAGGAATGCATCCATTTCTTCAAGATTCTCAAATTTGCTGGTGTATAGGTACTCATAGTATGTTCTTATAATTGTTTGTATTTCTTTAGTGTTGGTTGTGATCTCTCCTCTTTCATTCATGATTTTATTTATTTGGGTCCTTTCTCTTTTCTTTTTGATAAGTCTGGCCAGGGGTTTATCAACCTTATTAATTCTTTCAAAGAACCAGCTCCTGGATTTGTTGTTTTGTTCTATTGTTTTTTGGTTTCTAGTTCATTGATTTCTGGTCTGATCTTTATGATTTCTCTTCTCCCTGCTGGGTTTAGGCTTTCTTTGTTGTTCTTTCTCCAACTCCTTTAGGTATAGAGTTAGGTTGTGTATTTGAGAACTTTTTTGTTTCTTGAGAAAGGCTTGTATCACTATATATTTTCTTCTCAGGACTGCCTTTGCTGTGTCCTGCAGATTTTGAACTGCTGTGTTTTCATTATCATTTGTTTCCATGAAATTTTTCAATTCTTCTTTAATTTCCTGGTTGACCCATTCATTCTTTAGAAGGATGCTCTTTAGCCTCTATGTATTTGGGTTCTTTCCAAATTTCCTCTTGTGATTGAGTTCTAGCTTCTGAGCATTATGGTATGAAAATATGCAGGGAATGATCCCAATCTCTTGGTACCAGTTGAGACCTGATTTGTGACCCAGGATATAATCTATTCTGGAGAATATTCCATGTGCACTAGAGAAGAATGTGTATTCTGTTGCTTTGGAATGGGATGTTCTGAATATATCTGTGATGTCCATCTGGTCCAGTGTGTCATTTAAGGCCTTTATTTCCTTGTTGATCTTTTGCTTGGATGATCTGTCCACTTCAGTGAGGGAGTGTAAAGTCCCCTACTATTATTGTATTATGGTCTATGTGTTTCTTTTATTTTGTTATTAATTGGTTTATATAGTTGGCTGCTCCCAAGTTATGGGCATAGATATTTAAAATTGTTAGATCTTCTTGTTGGACAGACCCTTTGAGTATGATATAGTGTCCTTCCTTATCTCTTATTAGATAGAGATTAGAGATTGGCTTAAAATCGAATTGATCTGTTATAAGGATTGCCACCCCAGCTTTCTTTTGATGTCCATTAGCATGGTAAATTGTTTTCCACCCCCTCACTTTAAATCTGGAGATGTCTTTGGGTCTACAATGAGTTTCTTGTAGACAGTGTATTGATGGGTTTTGTTTTTTTTTATCCTTTCTGATATGCTGTGCCTTTTGATTGGGGCATTTGGCCCATTTACATTCAGGGCAAGTATTGAGAGATATGAATTTAGTGCCATTGTATTGCTTGTATGGTGATTGTTACAGTATATTGTCTCTGTTCCTTTCTGATCAACTACTTCAAGGCTCTCTCTGTGCTTAGAAAGCCCCTTTCAATATTTCCTGTAGGGCTGTTTTAGTGTTTACAAATTCTTTTAGTTTTTATCTCTCCTTCTATTTTCAATGATAGCCTAGCTAGATACAGTATTCTTGGCTGCATGTTTTTCACGTTTAGTACTCTGAATAATCATACCAGTTCTTTCTGGCCTGCCAGGTCACTGTGGATAAGTCTGCTGCCAATCCAATATTTTTACCATTATATGTTACAGACTTCTTTTCCCGAGCTGCTTTCAGGATTTTCTCTTTTTCACTAAGACTTGTAAGTTTTACTATTAGATGATGGGGTGTGGACCTATTCTTATTGATTTTGAGGGGGGTTCTCTGTACCTCCTGGATTTTGATGCTTGTTTCCTTTGCCATATTAGGGAAATTCTCTACAATAATTCACTCTAGCATACCTTCTGCTCCCCTCTCTCTTTCTTCTTCTTCTGGAATCCCAATTATTCTAATGTTGTTTTGTCTTATGTTATCACTTATCTCTCAAACTCTCCCCTCTTGGTCCAGTACTTGTTTGTCTCTCTTTTGCTCAGCTTCTTTATTCTCTGTCATTTGGTCTTCTATATCACTAATTCTCTCTTCTGCCTCATTTATCCTCACCGTAAGAGCCTCCATTTTTGATTGCACCTCATTAATAGCTTTTTTGATTTCAGCTTGGTTAGATTTTATTTCTTTTATTTCTCCAGAAAGGGCTTTTATTTCTCCAGACAGGATTTCTCTAATATCTTCCATGCCTTTTTCAAGCCCAGCTAGATCCTTGAGAATCATCATTCTGAACTCTAGATCTGACATATTACCAATGTCTATATTGGTTAGGTCCCTATCCTTTGGTACTGCCTCTTGTTCTTTTTCTTGTGGTGAGTTTTTCCACCTTTTCATTTTATCCAGATAAGAATATATGAAGGAGAGAATAAAATACTAAAAGGGTGGCAACGAGCCCAGAAAAATGTGTGTTAACCAAATCAGAAGGGACCCCAAATCATGGGGAGAAAAAAAGGGGTAAGAAGAAGAGTAAACATAATGAAGGGATGGAATATGACTGTAAAGATAATATTTTAAAAAAATCTAAAAAAGAGTTGATAAATCGGTTGGGAAAAGAAAGAAAAAGAAAGTGGAGAGAATTTGCTCAGGCTGGAGACTAACACAAAGCCCTGTGCTAGATTTAGGGTATATTTGAAGGGTCTATTAGATTTAGGTAGATTTAGGGTCTGTTAGAAGTTGTATCCCAAAATTTTTTAGAAGAGAAAACCCTATGTGTATGCAAAAATAAAGTTAGGTATAATGAAGGATAAAATATGATTATAATAATGAAGTTTCAAAAATATTTTTATTAAAGGTATTGTTAAGATAAACTAGTTTAAAAATGTTAAAATCGGAAAGAGTAAATGTTAAAAAAATAGAATAAGAAAAAAAATTAAAATAAATTAATTAACTTTGCAAGACTAAAGAATCACGGGGAGAAAGCCATGAATTCCATGCTTTGCTTTCTCCTCCTCTGGAATTCTGCTGTTCTCCTTGATAAGTGAGCTTGGTCTTGGCTGGATTTCTTTCTGATCTTCTGGGGGAGGGGCCATTGTAGTGATTCTCAAGTATCTTTCCCCACTGGGAATTTCACCACCCTTACCAGGGACCGGGCTAAGTAATCTGCTTGGGTTTGCTCTCTGGATTTCTTTTTCCCTGAATGCTTTCTGTAGATCCCTGGAGTATGGTAATGAAAATGGCGGCCTCCCAATCTCCAGCCCAGAGGAGCCAAGAGCTCAGGGTCCCACTCCTCAGTGCGCCTTTAAGAAAAGAGCTCAATCACTCCTGCATCCTTGGCCTCTGGCTGCACTCCAAGCTCACCCAGCCCATGATCACGCATCTCTGTCTCTGGCACACAGCCGCACCTGGAGTCTCCAAACCCAGCAGATCCCTGCCACTCTTCCAGGGGGGTCTACGTGGACCTGCCACTTGTGGGGACCCTGGTCAAACAGCAGTGGTCTGAATGTGCCATGGATTATATTTAAGGTAACCCCAAGTTGAGAGTTTACTCCTCTCTTCTGTCTTTGTAGCTGGCTTCCCTGCTCTAATATCTGCGAGCTCTGTGATACTCAGACACCCCCAATCCTTCTGTGACCCTGTGGGACCTGAGACCATGCTGCTCCCACGAGGGATCCTCCCCTGCTTAGCCTCTGGAGTAATGCCCCTCAGTGGATCAGACTTTTAAAAGTTCTGATTTTGTGTTCTGTTGTTCTACCACTTGGTGGGCGCTGGCTCCTCCCACCATAGTCTATCTTCCCATTGCTTCAGATTCACTTCTCCTCGGGTTCTACCTTTCAGAAAGTGTTTCTAGAATTGCTCTTCTTCTCTTCAATCTCCTGTTGGATTTGTAGGTGTTCAGAATGGTTTGATAAATTATCTATCTGATCTCCTGCTACCTGATGTCATCTCAGCCTGCTACCCCCTGCCATCTTGACCATGATGTTTCTGAAAGACACTCAAGCATACATGTATAGTAAGCACCTGAACATACACCTTTAGCAAATGATAGTGGCTCAGTTTGAGATAGCTTTGTAGTTTCATAGAAATAAAAGGAGGGATTTAAAAAAAAGTGGCTTAAACATCACTTATTTGTAAATATAAAGAAAAATACCTTCAGTGAATTGGGGTAACAACTTAAATGATTTGGAACCCATATTTAGTGATAGGGGCAGAAAACTAATAGCAATCACATGATAAGAAAAGGAGGCAATGAGTTTAATAAATTATTTCAAGAAACTTAACTTTATTCTGGAAAAGAGAAAGAAACAGCTATCTGATGATTGGGTTAGTGGAGGACTTCTTTAAGAGAAAAGTTTTAGTAGAATAATGATGGAAAATAACCAGGAGGGAGAGGATATTTTTTTCCCTTTTATTTCTTCTTTGTCTAAATGCAACAATCTTGAGGATACCTGTAATGATTAGGTAGGTTTTCTCTACATATGTGTTAGAAAAATAGTTAGGCTTTTGTTCTGACCTTGTTTAGTCTGAAAAAAAGAGAAATCCTGATCAGATCCTTATGTATTTCCTAAAGACATGTGAAGAAGGATCTTAATTTCAGTGTACATTAGGGAGGAA
The DNA here is from genome assembly GCF_922984935.1 of Meles meles. Taxonomy (NCBI): domain Eukaryota; kingdom Metazoa; phylum Chordata; class Mammalia; order Carnivora; family Mustelidae; genus Meles; species Meles meles. Next base: position 75,994,059 of record NC_060067.1, read on the forward strand.
GTAAAGGAGAACTAACTGTACCTTGAGACTCTTAATTAGAGGATATCCTGGTCTCCAGCAATTTCTTGCCTCTGACCTGCTGGAATCCTCCTTTACATATTATTTATATTCTCCCTGAATTCTCAGTCTCTGCCAGGGCAGTGTAGTAAAGTCATCTCTAATAATCAGTCCTTGCTAGTTCTTCTCTGTTTCTCTAAGATGTAAAACCTGTGGTTCTCAGAAATGGCCCTCCTGCCAAAGTTGGGCCAGAAAGAAAGAAAACGAAAAGAAGAAGATCAAGGAAGGGATACCATACTCTTATTCCAAGTCAGAAATTGAATTTTTTAAGTCCCATGATATGACTATTTATGTTCACTCTCCCCTTAAAACAAAACAAAACAAAACAAAACCTAGATAAGAAAATATTTCTAAAAACTAGATATGAAGAAAATTCACATAAAGTGTAAATATGTTTTAACTTAAAAGAAGGATCAAAGGGGCACCTGGGTGGTTCAGTGGGCTAAGCCTCTGCTTTCAGCTCAGGTCATGATCTCAGGGTCCTGGGATCAAGCCCTGCATTGGGCTTTCTGCTTAGTGGAGAGCTTGCTTTCCCCTCTCTCTCTGCCTGCCTCTCTGCCTACTTGTGATTTCTCTCTCTGTGTGTCAAATAAATAAAGTCTTAAAAAAAAAAAGGATCAAAAATGCTTAGTTCATTCTTTTCCCAAGGAAATTTATTGTCTAATTCATTTAAATAAGAAGTGTTGGGATAAATAGTTAAATATATGTAACCAGTTCAATTCAAAACCATCAAGAGTTCTGTAACAACTCCAAAAAACCTTAGTTTATAAACTATTAAAAATTCTTTGGAAATGTAAATTAAAGATGACAACATGGAACTGTACTGTTGATACAACTCTTTTTTTAATTATAAAACTAAGCAAGACCATACAAAATTTAAGAACTTTATGAAATATATTAAAAATTTGCTAAGGAATAGAACTTTGAGTGAGTTTATGTCCAACAGGGACTGACAAACATAAAAAAATAATAATAAAACAGAGTATAAAAATAGTGTAGTCTTTATAGGTGTCCATTGCAACTACTCAATTCTGTCATGGTAGCTTAAATGAAGACATATACAGAAGGATGGGGTGGATATGTTCTGATAAAACTTTACTTACAAAACAAGCTGAAGACTGAGTTTGCCCCAATGGCTGTAGGTTGTGACTCCTATACTAATGCTAAAAGATGCTAAAAACATATAGATGATGAATATTGCACCTAAATAAAAGTTATTATGTAGCAGTATTTTGCACATATATATGTCAGCATCATTCTTTTGATATCTCCAGCCATCAAAAAATCATTATGAGACAAATACAAAGAAAATTTAATAAGCACATTTTCCTTCTTTCTTATTCAGGCAAATTTTGGTGCTTTCTTGAGATATTTCTTCTCTATGTATAAAAATTAGGGTTTATATTTTATTGGATGAAAGCAAGGCAGACTGACTTTCCAACTGCAGTTAAACAGATTTTCAATCAGATTGGAAGCTAGCTGAGTCTTCTCTTGAGCACAGATTTTAGAAATCTGGTTTCAGTCAATTATTTAAAAATGATTAAATTTTTATTGTTTGTTAACAACCATGTTAGGACCGAGGACTCATAATAAGACAGAATCTTCATTACCAATTGCTCATAGATAAATAAACTCTTCTATTTTGATATGAGAAGAGCTACAATAAAGAGATGTATAGGATGCTATGCTAATTTGAAAAAAGGAATCACCTCAAAATAACAAAGAAACTGCAGGATATTAATTTTCAGGTAACTACTTACAAAGCATAAAGTTTTCATTACCAGAATAGAGTGCTCTACTATTTTCCCCTTGATTTTTTTCAAAGACCATGACAAAATGTCATAGTCAAATGCCCAATTTCCACATTGAAACTAAAAGATTACAGTGATGGGATCAGCTCACTATATCTATTACTTCTTCTATTTTTTTTTTTTTTTTTTTGGGTGGGGGAGGAGGAAATCAAGGTTTCATTTTATTATTTTTTATTTAAATTCAGTATCTATTTCTTCTACCTGTGAATAAGTTGCTTCATAGTTCAATCCAATGGAAATGCATGGTATTTTTCTTTTATTTTATGAATCTCTTATTTAGTTGGCTGCACACTCCACTCCATTATTCCAAGAGGATAATCTCACTCTTTCATTGCTTAGGTCAGAAAAGTATGCCAAATACTTTGGTTCTCAAAGATGTAGCTCTTGGTAATTTGATACTTCACACCACAAATGCAGAAAGCTTCCAGAGGAATGGGCTCCAAAGGGGTTCTGGAGTTTATTAACTCATAGACTCAGAAAAACTGAACTTTTCCTACCCACCAAGTATCTACTTTTAAGTATTTGGCAGCTTTTAAGTATTTGGCAGATTTTCTTTTAGACGTCCATTAAACAAATGGTCTGACTACATTGTGTTTTCCTGAATATAAAAATATTCACTTAAATTTGTCATTCTTAAGTAAGCTGCATGATATTTTTTCAAAGTGTCCTGTTTCACTTTGCTTTAAGAAAAAGATACCCTCAATGAACCAGCACTTTCTTAGCAGAATAGAAGGTGATCGAAACCTAAGTAGACCCACATATGCACAAATAATTTTAGGTATGCTATTCAGCTACATGAATATTTATCATTCATTAGAAAAAAATGCCATAAATGTATGATCTGTGTCTAATATTTTCATTAAGATATTCTTTTTCTTTTAAATTGGTGGTACGGCAAGACTTTTTAACTGATACTCAGAATGACAGAAGCAACTGTCTTGAATGATGTCTTAATGTCTCTAATATTTCATTATCAGAATCTAGAATGCAGCAAAGGCTACCTCCCCTTAAATCAGAAAGCTTAGCTATATTTTGCTGTAGCCAAACATTTATGCTTGCTACTTTTGAAGTCATAGCCTTCATGACAGAAATGAAAAAGCAGACTTGGAACTTGGTGGTACTCAAATGATGAATTTACTGATATGCTACAGTGGCTATTTGCAACAGAGTTGCACTATTATAGCCAAAATAATGGAGTCAAGCTCAAGACCCAATGTTCAAGTTTCATGGTTAAGACATCTTCATATGCAGGGAGCTTCCTGCTCTCCTGCCCCCAAACTTAATCCCCACCTTAAGAGCATCGGGGGGGGGGGGGGTTGTCTAATACTAGAGGTGCATGATGCAATTAATGTTACATATTATCCCTTCTTTACCATCTCTTTCTCAAAGGGAAACATACAGTTTGGTAGCTGTAGAGAGGGGTGTCTTAGTTTAGAGACTAAATGATCTTTGGCATATGTCCATGAGATAGAATATGGGTATTATAGCTTAGGTTAAAAAACAAAACAAAACAAAATTAAAAAAAAAAACCCACAACAAAAACAAACAGTGATCAGTAAATGTGTCATGGGGGACCTGGGTGGCTCAGTTGCTTAAGTAAATGCCTTTGGCTCAGGTCATGATCCTAGAATCCTGGGATCGGGTCCTACATCATGCTCCCAGCTCCACAGGGAGTTTGCTTCTCCCTCTGACCCTCTCGTCTCTCATGTTCTCTCTCTCACTCTCATTCTCTCTCAAATAAATAAATAAATAAATCTTTAAAATAAATAAATAAATAAATAAATAAATAAATAAATAGATGTGTCCTAGTTTTACCAGCTTTGGAGATGGTAATCAGAGGTACATGGTGAATATCTTTCAGAATCCTTCACTCTCATACTATTAGATAGCTGAAGCAGAGGATTGCTGTAGGAAGAGATATTCAAGCAACAGGACTATTTTTTTTAAAGATTTTATTTATTTATTTGACAGATAGAGATCACAAGCAGGCAGAGAGAGAGAGAAAGGAGGAAACAGGCTTCCCGCTGAGCAGAGAGCCCGATGTGGGGCTCAATCCCAGGACCCTGGGATCATGACCTGAGCCGAAGGCAGCGGCTTAACCCACTGAGCCACCCAGGTGCCCCGACAGGACTATTTTTAATGAAAGACCAAAAGCCCGAAATTTGGATGATCTATCTCAGGGCAAGTCCCTTAAGCAACTGAGAAAATTCTCAAGGGATTTGCTTATGAATTCATTTACCCTCATTGACCTGTACTCTTCTTCATAGAATGAATTCTATTTCCACCTGAAATCCCTAACTAGGTTTGATGATTAAGCTTTCTTTAAGGGTGGTCCCTAAATGAAGTGTAAATGAGCTTCCCAGAATTTTAATAGAGAGCTGATAGATAAATACAATGCCAAATAGTATATTTTCATTAGGTAGTTATGCATGCACTTGGATATTTCCTTCATTCACAAGATCTAGATTTGTTATCCTACATGAAAACATCTGGTTTTACCTTCAACCTAGAATATCTAACTCGGGAGTCTTCAAGCCATGCATCTTTTAAAGCAGCTTACAGGAGTAAGGATCAAGTTTTCACACTATTGTACTTTGTTCCCAAGTGAAAGGAATAACACACAACAGCTGGAAACTGAAGAAATAGAATGAAGGAATAATGAAATAACCACAGAAGTGCAATATGAATTCATGTAAAATATGAAAACCATAACATAAAAATAATATGAATTCATCTAAAACACGTGATACTACTGAACTAAATTTCAGTTTCATGTATTCATCATCAACAGTATATTGAATACCATAAATTTGGCACTGTACAATAGGCTATATAGGTATAGTGATAACTATTTCATCCTTTCTTAGAGACACTTGCTGCAAGGAAAGGGAGAAAACCCCAGAGGAGACTGCAATATTTGCTGCAACAGTATAAACACAAGAAGTTACAAGAATATCTTATTCTCCCAGGAAGGATTTACTAAAGGATGGGAGACCTTAACTCCTTAGTAATCAGATAGGACATGCCTCCTCCATTACAAGAGAGGAAAATGTGGAAAAAGTGGCTAGGACTGCTACTTTTGCAAAAGTCTTCTGAAAGAAATGGGAAGCCAAGAAAATAGATGTTCTTTTCCTATATATGTGGCCTGTGATGATCAAATTAGAGTAAACATAGATCTTTGTCTTCTGGTAGCCAGATAATATAACTCCCATCACTTTTTATGTGAAAACAGAATAAAACAAACAAACAAACAAAACATGTGCAGAGGAGCAATGGGGAGCATTCAAGCTACTATAGAGACTGAAGACAAAAGTGGCATTGGAATGGGAAAATGAAAATTGAGCTAGAGCCTCAATAAACACCATTGCCTGAGTACTGCCATAACTGATATTTCAGTCCTATAAATCAATGCATTTAATTTGTTTAAGACAATTGAGGTTTTTTCTTTTTCTTTTAAATTGAGGGTATGACAAGACTTTTTAACTGATACTTAGAATGATAAAAGCAACTCTCTTGAATCATGTCTTAAATGTCCTTAAAGATTTTTATGTCAAAATGCATCAGATGTATTTGTATCAGGTTACATATTAGTATTATAGATGTTAATAAGCTCTGGATATATGATTGCATGCTAGTAGTCTCAGAAAATAAACACAGTGAGACCCTATGCCAATTTATTTCACTTCTTAGATCATTGTATTCTCTTTTCCTCACATTGAAATATTGCTTGTATTGGTCACTGGCAAAGGCAATCTGCCTAACTAGATGGGCCAGAAATCTAATCTGGTGTGACAAATGAAAGAGACACATAATTGCTATGTAATTCTAGGGTGGAACTGTTATAAATTTTAAGCAATTGATGTTCTCAGAATAACATTATATACTATGAAAGTGATTACAACTACTCTGGGGAATGACTGAATGTTTCTCCAATCTTTTAGTGGGCTATAAAAATTAACAGAAACTTTTGTAACTCTTATTGTACTTGCACATGATGACAATCTGAGCTTAGCTTCCTTGGTGCAAAATGCTCCTAAACAAAGCTGTTTTCATCTTATTGTGGAAACTACCCATCTTTAAACACAACATGACTGTTGTTTCCCTTTAAGAATAAAGACCATTAACTTAGATCATGTCAAAGTCTCACGTCTGAAATGCCTGCCAGGTGGGGGCCCTTGCTTTCATGACCTCAGCTTCTATTATCTCTACTTTGTGGTCTAGTGAAACTTCAGAAACCACCAGTATTTTTCTTTCAATTACTGTTTCTCATACACTTTTATACTTATCCTAATTTACCAGAAAACTGAACATTTCGAGGTATGGAGAAACTGAGGTTATATAGCTGAAATTTTAAGAAACTCTTAACTAGGCCATATACAGAGTTACATAGTAATCACTTCCTGGCTTGCATCTAGGGAAATGATGAAATTTAGCCCAAACTTGGAAATGTCACTCTTAGTAAGAGCTTGTGTTATACTACTGTTTATTTCTGGTCTTGCATTCCTCTAGTATGTCACATGTGTCCTTCCTAAAGCTTCTCAGAAAATTGGCTCATTCTGTATGATTTGGCAGACAGAAAGACGCAAATGAGAAAGTTCTTGATATGCCCACGTTCGCCATGTGCTTACAATTAAACTTACTCTTCAGCATAGATGGAATGTGAAGAAAACAAATTTCCACACAATATTCTGGATAACTTTGAAACTCTAACATTTAAAATGTCCAAAAGGCATTAATTCTTTATGATATCTCAAAATAGAAAATAACATTATAGCAGGACATAAAAGATTTCCATGGCTATGTAGGATTCCTAATGTAGCAGTGATCAGATAATTTGAAATACCCTAACAAAATGAGAATTCTGATACTACTACTAATAGTAAGGTATATTAACACACATTCACTTTTTATCAGGCACTGTGTTAAGTGCATCACATACATTAAATTTCAATGTTTTCAACAAAACTTGCACATATGAGATCATTATCCACTCTTTAAGGGTGAGGAGTTTGAGACTCATGTAAGTCATTTGCCAAAGGTCGCATACATGGTAATGCACTAGGGCCTCAAATCCAGTTTTGTTTCTTTTAAAACAACTGGGGGATGGGCACTAGGGAGGGCAAATGATGGAATGAACACTGGGTCTAACAAACAACTAATGAATCATTGACCTTTACATCAAAAACTAATGATGTACTATAAGTTGGCTAATTGAATTTAAATTAAAAAAAGAAAAAACAACCAACCAAAACAAAACAAACAAACAAAATATGCCTTTCAAATAATAGCACCAAGCACAGCTTCACAGTATTGGTTTGATTAGAAATTTTCTGTCACAAAATATGTCATGGACAAAAAGCAGCTGTATCCAGAGAAATACTTTCTCTTGATTTAAAAAGAAATGGTGGGTATATCAGGACCCCAGATATATAACATAATATATAACAATATATTATACTCTAATAACAGAAGTCTAAGTTCAGGATTGACAAAGATACTACCCACCAATTAACCGAAAGTTTTTTTCCCAAACAATAAACTAGAACCATGATGTGTAAGATAGTTTCAATTTTTTTTCTTTTTTTTTTTAACAAAACAAATTTTTACCTATTAAAAACATTTCCTATTATCCAGGGATTATAAATGTAATAATACTGGTTCTATGTTATAAAAAGTAATCCCAATGGCTCAGGTTTATGTCTAGGAATTCATTTGAAAATGCTCAAATTGTAGATGTATTCTGGACAGAAATTTAGTATGGATTTCAAAGGACTTCAAAATAAAATTAGCTCACCATTCTTATGTGTCAGAGCTTAATCAGCCTTACAAGTTAAAGAAAACTTTTACCACAGACAAAGGTTATTTTGACAAAGCCAAATTAAGGTCCAAGTAGGTCTTGATATACAGAAAGAATGGTCGGTCCCTAGTGAGTCTAGGGATAATTAACATCTGACATAAGGAACCATTGGGAATGACTTGGAATGTTTTAATTGGTCCACTTTACTTGCCTGCAGGCTTTTCTGTTGTGGGGATGATTTAAGTCTCTTCTTGCTTTCAGCTAAATCTCAGCATGTCTCAGATTTCTAAAGCTACCTTTATCATTTGAGGCCCTGAGGAAAAAACGAATTGTAATTCAGCTTTTATCTTACTTCATGGAGAACCATAAGTGTTTCTATAATATTAAAAGGAGAGATGATTAAGAAGGCAGGATTCAATCACAAAATAAAGGCAAATAAGTAGGAATGGGTGTCCACTTATAGACATTACCTACTTTCATGTAAAATGTATCAGGTAAGTGTACAATTTAAAAGAGTGATAAAGGATTAGTTCAGAAAATCACTGAGGAGACACACTGAGATACATCGAATCAGTATAAAGACACGCATTTGCTAAATAAAACCTATCAGTATTTGTCACTCCTATGGTAAAATGAGACATAAAATTACTGAATGTTAACTGTACTACTTATATGTTTTTATTGTTGCTTACTTTGAATGAAACCCATGGGAGGGTGGTTATGAAAAATAATGATATCCATTAAGAGTGAAGATCTAATTGAAAGCATTATCAAATGTGGTTACACTTGCAGCTGGACCACCATGGAAATAGAAATAAATATGCAGATGGTCAAAACCAGTCTGCCTTTCAATGAACCATTAAGGCACATTATCCCAGCTTTCAAAATTTTTTCTATTTATGTTGAGTGTTCATCTTTGCTAAGTGGAAGATGGTAGAATTACTCTATTTTTTTAAGACTGTATTTTTACAAATTTAGAAAGGTGAAATTTTGCTCTCTGGAAGGTTTTTGTGTTCGTTTGATCTCCTTCTTCTTTTGTTATAAATTGTACTATCCTAATTTCAGAGTATTATATTGTATAACAAAGCACATATATTACACTATTTTTTTTAAGATTTTATTTTATTTATTTAACACAGAGAGATCACTAGTAGATAGGCAGGCACAGAGAGAGAGAGGGAAGCAGGCTCCCTGCTGAACAGAGAGCCCGATGTGGGACTCGATCCCAGGACCCCGAGATCATGACCTGAGCTGAAGGCAGCGGCTTAACCCACTGAGCCACCCAGGTGCCCCGATATTACACTATTTTTTAATTTAATTAATTTTATTTTTTTCAATGTTCCAAAATTCATTGTGTGCCATACTCAGTGCTCCATGCAATACGTGCCCTCCTTAATACCCACCACGAGGGTAACCCGACCCCTTGGTTTGGGGTGTCCAAACCCCTCAGTTTGTTTCTTACAGTCCACAGTCTCTCATGGTTTGTCTCCCCCTCCAAGATCCCCCAACTCACTTCTCTTCTCCATCTCCCCATATCCTCTGTGTTATTCCTTATGCTCCACAAATAAGTGAAAACATATGGTAATTGACTCTCTCTCTGCTTGACTTATTTCACTCAGCATAATCTCTTCCAGTCCCGGTCATGTTGATACAAAAATTGGGTATTCATCCTTTCTGATGGAGGTTTAATACTCCATTGTATATATGGACCATATCTTCTTTATCTATTATTCTGTTACACTATTATTGAATATATATGTATTCAATACTTGCTTTATTTTAACATATGCAGATGTAAATTTTATCTAAACACTAAATCATTATTATGAAGAAGAGAGTTCTTAATTTGGTTTTGAGCTTTGTAGTTGTAGGTAACATTTTCAGAAAATAAATTTTTAAAACCTCTTTGGATACAGATAAAAATGAACAGCAACATATTTTTCCTCTTTTTTTTGTTATTTTTACTACACATACACTTTAATAAGAGTTTCAGTATTTCCATTATGCATAGATAGAAATGTCAGAGTGAGTAGAAAGTGGAATCCTGCTGTCATTGAGAGTACTTGAATCTCTAATTCTGAATGAGTTATCTGAGAGTTGCCAGTAAGCATAAAGGAAAATTCTTGTCAATCTAGCACTTAATTGGATGTACTTCATTTTATTTGTAATCTCTGGAGAAAAGCCATCTCAAACAGTGGACCCATAACATTTATAATTAAGATAGGGTACCTCAACCTTTGCTTTCATTTACACTGGGCAGAACTACTCTTTTAAGATTCATATGAACACATGGCATTAATATGAAATATATGCAACAAAAATCTGTGTAAGATGAATATATACAATGTTGTGTTTTAGTTAAAAGTTTATCCTAAATCTTTTTGTTCCTCAGTATTGATTTCACAAGTTTTCAAAATTATTCTTTATTGTATCAAATTTATGAGTATGGTGAAGTGTTATTTTGATATTAGTAAGTATCATAAAATGTTACTATTAAAAACCTAAAGTATGATGGGAGATTGAGAACATGTTCCTAAATTGCCCACATGGAGATTCATCATCAAATAATCAAGTGGTTATGAAACAAGAAAAAGATTGACATAAGAAACCAGAAAGAAACAGTGCCACTATGCTACATGTATAAAGACATCTCAGACAGCAAAGTATAGATAAAAGCAGATGAATGAAAGGAAAAATAGCACATGACCTGCCACAAATCACTTGTAAATTGATAGTGCACCTCACAATTTGAGTATAAGGACTAGACTGTATCAGGTCAGTAGCTTTCTAGCAATGTTCCTCTGCATTCCATGAGGCCATGTTGAATAGATACCCCAGTGTACATGATTAGTCTAGGCTGCTGCTTAAATTTGGCATCTGGGCTAGGTAAAGTGACTGTGAACTGACTTGCTGCTTTTCAGCCAGTATGTCTATGCCAGGTGATGGACCGTTAACTCCAGCTAGCCGACATGCTTCTACAACAAACAAGGAAAACCACCCATTCTCTCCATCTTGTGCTCTCTCAATAATTTGATTATTGTTAAATCTTTCTAACCAAATAGGTCACAGTGACTCTAAATGTTCTCCTTTATTACAACTTGAAAGAAGAGATCCACAATTTCTGGCAGAACCTACCTCAGAGCACAATATGAAAGTTAATACTTCTTTCTGTTAAACATGAGACAAAGAAAAAAATTATCTACCATAAGAAAAAATGTTGCATTTCAAAGGAACGAAAATAATATGAAGAAACAAACAACTCCCTATGACAAAGAATTATAATGAAAGTCAAATAGGGTCCTGGGTGGCTCAGTCAGGTGAGCATCCAACTGCTGGTTTCTGCCCAGGTCATGATCTCAGGGTTGTGAGATGGAGGCCTGGGTCCACCTCCACACTCAGGGGGCAGTCTGCTGGAGATTCTCTTTTGTATCCTCTCCCTCTGCCCCTCCCCTGCCTGCTCACACTCTCTCTTTTTCTCTAAAATAAATAAATAAATATATTTTTTTAAAATAATGAAAGTCAAGAAAGCATATAGAAAATGTAGAATTTGGTTTATTTGTATTTTTTATTGGTTAAACTTAATATTACTTCCAAAACATTTACTATGTGTCAGGCACTGTTCAAAGGGTAATAAAAATATTAATATTTAATCGCTATAATAAATTCTGTTATCATCCTCTTTTCACAGATTTGATGCTTAGGAAAAAACAAAAACAAGTTTTATGCAAAAAATTAGAGGTGCATACACAAAAAGAGAGGAATATGAGATTGGAAAAGAACCATGGGTCCTGAGATAATATATAACGCATGGTAGAAGCTTCCAACAAATATTTGTTGTATGAATTTTGTTTAATTTAAAATCAGATTTCTGATTTTTAAAAAGTATATGAGATTAGATCATTCAGACAAAAAATTAGTGCCAAATAATAAAAATACCTTAAAAATTTCCATTTAATTAAAAATAAGTGATAGAGATAAAAGTGAAAATAACAAAATAAGCATAGGTGAAATAGTAACAGTTTATAGTAGTATTATAAATAGAATCCCAGGATGAAAAATTGAAGATGAGTGATACTGAAAAAATAAGATAAAAAAGTTGAAGAAAATTTATGTTTTTATGTAAGCATTCATGATTTACTAAGTTAAATTGATAATGATGATGGTGATGATAATGTGCATTGAGTTAATAATAATCATTAAGTTTCAAAGTGCTCTATATCTATAAACTCATATAATGTTCACAATATTAACCCTATTCAACCCTGTTAAAAGAATACTGTTATTACCAACATTTTTGAGAGCCAGAAATTGGAGAGCAGGATGAAAGTTTGAGCCTAGATTCAAACCCACAGAGCTTTCCCCTCTGTCCTTCACTCGGATCACCTCCATGCAGATTCTGTTGTTGAAAGGAGATCCACATCTTAGTAAAGTAAGTACACTTAAAGAGTAAAATAACAACAAAAAAATCTTCACTTATTCACATAGAAATATAAAACATAAACACTACCAAAAAAGCCCACAACAACTCAGTGCTTAATAAGTATACACAAGCATTGTTAAAGACAAAAATAAATGCCAAAAATAGTGAATCATTTCCACAGAATTATGAGTAAAATAGATTATGATTCCAATTTTTATATTTAGACATAAGAAGTCTCAAAAAATGTACTTCTTGGAAAGAAAGAATAATTCAAAGACATTTGGAGTCAGATGAGATAAATCAAAATAAGCTATTTAAAAATATGAAATTTGTTTAAAGAAACAGTAGTTAATAAGGAAATCATAAAAAATACAGTCATATATTGCTTAATATATATACATACATATATATTTGTAAATAAATATTAGAACCATGTTACTCTATTAACTTAATAATTTTTAATAATACTAAGAAAACTAGGTGTTAGGTCCTAAAGATTAAGCAATGACCAAAACAGATATACCTTGTTCTTGTGTAGCTTCCTTTAAGTGAGGGTAGAATGACACATACACACAAAAATAATAATAATTAATTAATAAAAGAAATAAATAAATCAGCTTTTGATGAATGACATTAACTAAGAGAGTAAGAGAATAAAAAGTGAGGGCAGTAAGAGAAAGCCTTTTTATGAGGGAGATCTTTGAATGAGAGGAAATGAGGGAATAAGCCCAAGCCCTTTCTAGAGGATGATCTTCCAGAAAGAAGGGACAGTAAATACAAAGGTCTTGGGGTTGAAGAATGCCTGGCTGGTTTCAAGAAAGTTAAGTGAGTGAAGGAAGTGAGTTAGGTTTTAGGGTCGGAAACAACCAGATTTTTAGGCCAGGGGTTGGTAAAATACAAATCTATGGGTCAAATTCTACCCACCACCTCTTTTTGGAACAAAAGTTATTGAAACAGAGACACACCTGTTCATTTATTCATATTGTCTATGGCTGCTTTCACCCAGAATGGCAGAGCTGAGTGGTACCATATTGTGCTTACTGCCCACAAAGCCGAAAATAGATTCTAAGCAGAAAAGTGATATTATTGGACTTATAAGAAACTTTTTGATGCCATTGAGTAAATGGACTTTTTTGAGGCAAGGGATGGAGAAAGGGAGTTCTTGGTGGTTTGCTTGTGTAACCTGAGAAGAAGTTGCATTATTTAGTAGTAGTTACTTCACTGTTTAATATTATAGAGATTAAAAAGTAACATCTAGTGCTGGTAAAATTTCTATGAACAATCTAATCAAGACCATCCCTATTCAGAACGTGAAAAATATGTGTTTAAGTTGTAGTAGTAAAAGATAAAAATAGAAAAAAAATCCTAAACATTTAATAATAGGAATTGATTAAGTAAATCCAGTACAACTGTATAATGGAACTTGCTACTCATTAAGATATCATGTTTTCCAAGAACACCAAATGTTCCTGGTGAACCTATTTAGGATATATTGTTATGAGAGAAAGCAGCCTTCAAGATATTGCACCAAATATGCTTCCTTTTTTAAATAAGAATATATTTTAATGATTTTTAACAAATATTAACAGTCTATTTCTCTGGCTTAGAGGTTTAGAAAATAGGTAGGTAGAGAGATGAGAGGGAGTTTTTAAAGTATTTTCAATATAGTTCAACTTAATCGATTAAAAATGTTTAAAGTTAAAAAATTTTTGCTTAATAATTCTAATAATAAAACACTTTCACTTGCAGTCAAGATGTTTGCTGGACATATAAAGTTATATTCTTCTGGCCCCCTTCAATTTCCTGTACCTTATTTTAGAAAATATAGACAAGCAAATTCATATCCTATGAATTATTTTAATTCCTTATTAATTGTAATTATGTATCTAATTATTGTAATTACATATCTAATCACATGTAGTAGACAGATGAATTAGTCACATAAGAAAAAAAGAAAATTACTACATTAAAATGTCATTATATGGAAATTATCTTAATAGGATGTATCCCTTACCTATAAATAACATTTTATTCACTCAGAAATCATTGTTTCATTCCTTCTTTATTTCCTTCTTTCCCTCCCTTTTCTTTCTCTTTTTGTCCGTCCTTCCTTCCTTCCATTTTCTCTTTTTCTTTCTCTTTCCTTTTGTATAGAGAATAAGGTAGATGCTGTGATTATATGGAGTAAGACATAATCCTTATCTTTGCAATCCAGCTGTAAACACATGCATCTTTATAATGGATTCAACTGTAATGAAAATGTCAACAAGCTGCTGTAGAAAAATAGAAAATGGATATTGGGAAATAAGTGGTAGACAGACTAGGAGGGCGATCAGAGTAGAAATGTACTCATAAAAAGAGACCCACCAAAGAATTTTACCAAATTTTACCAAAGACATGAAATTGCAGAATGTATTTTGAGTCCTGTATGTAATTTGTTGTGGTGTGGGAGCTGGGTAGTGTTGGAATTATGGGAAAGAGGGTGGAAATGAGTCTGGAGCTGAAGTTTTTGACTTTGTTGTTTTTTGTTGTTGTTGTTGTTGTTGTCTTACAAACAATCAGAAAAAAAAAATAGAAAATCTGTGTTTTAGTTGCCTGATTTTGGTGGTGATGTGAAGCATAACTACAGAGAGAAACTAGAAGTAAGAAATTAGAAGGCAAGAATCCACGCAGAAGATGGTTAGATCCTTGTCAGATGAGAGGAGGAGAATGAGCGATGTTTTAGAAGGTTTAATTATAATGATGTATAATACATATTTGATGACTATATATATGATTATAGACAATACATAATCCGTGTGTGTGTGTGTGTGTGTGTGTGTGAATATATATAGATGAGAGCTAGAAAAAGAAACTTCTAATTTAAACTGCTGGAAAGATACCAATGTCCTCTTGAATTAAAAGTACAGTTGCCATGAGACGGTTGTTGTCTTTCAAGTGACCCTTAATGTTAAGGGTCTATTATTGTACTTAGTTCATGGTGAATACAACAGAAAAAAGAACATCAAGTTGATCATAGCTATGAACACTTAATAAATCAAGGAGAAAGCCATTTTATCCTGCTAGAAAGGAACCATAATTGTCTAAATCACTGTTACGTTCTCATTATCTAACATAAAATGTTTTCCATGAACAAATGAATGAATGAAATATTTTTGACTGAACTTCTGATAAACTGCAAAAAGCTAGATAATGAATTATTTGCAATGACATCTCTGACATGATATAGAAAAACAAAAGTGTGATAGTGGAGATGGACCATACTATAAAACTTGGAGGACAATGCCAGTGGTAGATATCATTGTCCTCTGGCCCATTTGCGGGACAGAAATTCCCCATTGGGGTTGTGAAAAGGCAAAAGGTAAAGAATACCTAACACAGAGTATCAGTGATCTTACCTTACAGAATTTTATTTTAAAATATTGGTCTGGCCATTAGAGACATCAAATTCTGAGACTTATAAAAAAATAAACTAAAAAGTCAAACAGAAAATTAAGAAAAAATTTTTAATTATGACTAGAGGAAATGAATGGTGATTTCTTACATCACAAGAGATAATGAGTTTTGATATTTGTTTTTAATTTCAAAAATGGTATTTCTATGAAAATGTTTTTTAAGTCTGTGGCTTTCTTTAATGTGCTTGTGTTAAATGTTATATAAATTATCAGTGTTAAACGGTGTACAAATGATCACGGTCTTCAAGTTGAAGGTGATAAAATATAGGGGAGAGAGAGGTGTATTGATTTGCTGCTATTCTAAAGGAAAAAAAGTACAATGAAGAAATTTTGAATGAGCTAAAAAGCAAACGTGATTTTGTTGTGTGTTCTCAGTGTAAAGAGATATCTTGAGAAAGTTACCTTATTACTTTTTTTCTGCTATGTGTAAATCAAGGGAAAAATTAGGAATTCCAAGGAAATGAATTAAATTATTATATTAGCATGATACTCTGAAAAGAGAAATGAAAGAAATCTGAAATACTGTATTCAGATATTTGGGCCAAAGTTTAAGAATGAAAGAATTTAATGTAGTGATTTTAATTCCAAGCTAACTGGGATGACATTTAAATAAACACAGCAATTGGGATAGATATATAATAATTGCATAATAATTTAACTGTGCTTGCCTATGATGTTTACTAGATTATTTTTCAGCTTCTTTCCTGACAGAACAATCCTCACTGTGTGCCAGGCACCATTCTAAATATTGGGAATAATGTGGTAAAGGAAGCACCAACTTCCTCCCCTCCTGAATCTTATAGTCCTGATAAGACTAGTTGAGGGAATCAGTAAGTTCCTGTTAATGTGCTAGGAAAAGTCTCCTGAGCTCTCTGATAGGAAATTACTGGCTTAGTTCCTGTGCCAGCAAATAATGCTGTTAATCCTTCTACACACTTTTGCCATTCTTGATGAAGATTAATCTATTGCAACATGTGTCTTTGCACATTCTAGGTACTTTAAAACTCCAAGTCGCAGATGAAAAAAGAATAAAATCTTGAACATATTCTAAGTTCTTATGGAAATGGGTTAGCCTACTGCCTGGATTTGGAATCATATTAGGAATTTAACATTTCACAACAGAATGTCAATTCAGCTGTCTGAGTATCTGAAATGTAAAACATATGGATCGTTTTATCAACAACAGAAAATATTGGCATTTCAGACATTCATTAAAAATGTCAATCATAAATTAACTGTGATGCCAAAAACTTGCTTGAGACATCTGATATTTGAGAGATAGAATCTAAAAGATATATGAAGCATCCGTTTCTCTAGTCAGGCAATCAAGAAACTGAAACTCAGATTTTCATTTAGTTCTCCAAATTACTTGACTTGAAGGAACACAATTTGTTCTTTCCCTTACACCATTATGCCCATGCTTTTAGAGAATAAAATTTGATGGCTTAATGATTGCATTCATTTACTCATAAATATATATAGATTTATTGCTTATCATTATGCCAAGTCTATAAAGGACATATGAGATAATGAGCTTTTTTACATAACAAAAATGTATTGTAAGCAAGAGTCTTAGCTCTTACTTAACATGAGTTTAAATCCCTCATTTCTTGCAAATAAGTTACATCCTTTTAGGCAAATTTATTAAATCTCAAAACATCGATGTTCTTATTTGTGAAATAGAGATTAATAACATGTGGCTGTTTCATAGTGCTCCACAGCAATATGAAAGAAAAAAGATATTAAAAGGTCTTAGCACTGCACTCAGTGCCTGGTTAGTTGCTATTATAATTATGGTCATTAAGATCTGATTGTTGTTAAGAATAACCTTTTGTTTTGTTTTGTTTTACTTTTTGTTTTGGGATAATTACAGATTAACATGTAGTTTTAAGAAATAAGTCAGACCAGTTCCATATAAACTTCACCCATTTTTTTCCAATCTCAGTTTCTTGCATTAATTGTACAATATTGAAAGTAGGAAATACACATTGTTAAACCATTGACATTATTCAGATTTCACCAGTTTTAAAAATACTCATTTGTGTGTGGGGATGTGGGTGTGTGGGGTTGTATCTTGTGCAATTTTATCATAAATTTTTGTAACCATTATCATAGTCAAGATACAGGATAGTGTCATCATAAGGATTGCCCATGCTCCCCTGTTATACTAGTAACTACTTCTCTCCCTCCTTCTGCCCCTTCCTAATACCTGATAACCACTTATCTCTTCTCCTTCTCTATATTTTAAGGATGTTATGTGGATGTAAGCATACATAACCTTTTGAGTTTTTTTTAATTACTCAGCAAAATTCTTAAAAGATCCATCCAAATTTTCATATATATGAATAGTTTGTTCCTTTTTAAGACTGAGTATTAATCCATAGTATGGATGAACCAAAGTACATTTATTTATCCAGAGAAATAACAGATTTGGCCTAATAAAAATAATGTTGCAGTGGGCATCTATATACAGGTTTTTGGTTGAACATAAGTTTTCATTTCTCTGGAATAAACACCGAAGAGTGTGACTGTTGGTCATATGGTGAGAGAATGTTTAGTTTTTTAAGAAACTATCATACCTTCTCCAGAATTGATGTCTTATTTTACATTCTTACCAGTGATGTATGAGGGATCTAGTTCTTCCACATCCTTGATGGTGTATTATGTAATCACTATCTTTTCTTTTAGTCGTTCCTTTTTTTTTTCTTTTAAGATTTTATTTATTTATTTGACAGAGAGAGATACAGTGAGAGAGAGAACATAAGCAGGGGAGAGAAGCAGGCCTCCCGCTGAGCAGGGAGCCGGAAGCAGGGCTCAATCCCAGGACCCTGGGATCACGACCTGAGCCGAAGGCAGATGCTTAACGACTGAACCACCCAGGAACCCCATTTTTTAGTCATTCTTATTGGTGTGCATTAAATAGTATTGTAGTTTTAATTTGTGTTTTCCTTATGACTAGCAATATTTAACATATTCTTATGTGCCTGTGTGATATCTCTATACCCTCTTAAATGACCTATTTTCTGTCCATTTTCTAATTGGATCATTTGTGTTTCCATTGTTCATTAAAAACTTATTACCCTATTCAATTCTATATATAATTCTGATCTTTGATATGTGGCTTGTAAATTTTTTTCTCAGTTTGTAGCTTGATTTTCACCCTCTTTACAGAATCCTTTAATTTTAATGAAGTCCAGCTTATACATTTTTTTTTCCTATGGATTATGCTTGTAGTAATAAGTTTAAGAACTTGACACCTAGCCCTATGTCCCAAAGATTTATTAATTATGTATTTTTCTAAAGTTTTTAGTTTTTTTTGTTTTGCATGTAAGTCTGTAATTTATTTTGAGTTAATATGTGTATTAAGAGTATTAAAATTTTATTGAGTTTCTTCCCCCTCCCTTCCTTCCTTCTTTCCTTCCTTCCTTTTCATCTATGAATGTCCATTGCTTCAAGATTATTCATTGAAAATGCTGTATTTCTTCTATTGAATTGCTTTTCGATGTTTATCAGTCTCAGTTAGGTATATATTCAGTCTATATGTCAGTTCTCTGTATGGTTTCAACGTGGCTCTCTTCTACCAGTACCACACTACCTTCACATAGTCACTATATAGTAAAACCTAACATTAGGTAAGAGTGATTCGTCAACACTTTATTCCTACTTGTCAAAACTTCTTTCTTTTTACACTCTTCTAGATGTTGTGTCTTCCTACATAAATTTTTAGATAAACTTGTCTAGGCTATAAAAATATTTGCTGGGATTTTGATAGAAATTGCATTAAACCTCTAGGTTAACTTGGAAAGGATTGGTATCTTTTTTATGTTGCATCTTCAAGCCACAAACATGGTTTGTCCTTATATTTCCTTAGGTCTTCTTTGGTTTCCTTCATCAGAATTTTGTCATTTTTAAGATGCAAAACCTGGAGTTACTTTGTTAGATTTATACCTAAGCATTTCATTTTCTTTAAAACAACTATAAATGGCTTTGTTTTTAATTTTTTAGTTTGTACATGTTTATTTTTAGTGTATAGAAATGTGATTCACTTTTATATATTGATTTTACAAACTTTACGAACTTACTGCTAAATTTTAAAAGTTTTTCATAAAATATGGACAGTTTTATTTCTTCCTTACCAATCAATATGACTTTTACTTCCTTTTCTTGACCAAAATGCTAGCTAGACCTTTCAGCAGTATGTTGAATAAAAATGGTCAAAGTGAATATGCTTGCTTTGTTCCTGAATATTGTGGGAAAGTATTTAGTCTTTCACAATTAAGTGTGATTTTAGGTGTAGAATTTTTGTGGATACTCTTTAATCAAGTGAAAGAAGTATACCAGTTTTCTGGGACTGCCATAACAAAGTACCACAAACTGGGTGGTTTAAACAACGGAAATTTATTTCCTTACAATTCTGGAGACTAGAAGTCCAAGATCAAGGTGGTGATAGAGTTGATTTCTTCTCAGGCCTCTGTCACTGACTTGGAGATGGCAATTTTCTCTTTGTGTGTTCACCTGGTCTTTCCTCTGTATTGTTTGTATCTTAATCTCCCCTTTTTGTGAAGACACCAGACACATTGGATTAGGGCTCACCCCAATGACCTGATTTAACCTCACTTATCACTTCAGAGACCCTATACCAAGTAATCACATTCTAAGTTCCTGGGGGCTAGGACTTCAACATATAAATTTGTGTGATGTGAGGAGACACAACTTAGACCATACAAGGAAGTTCATGTCAAATCCTCACCTTTTTGTTAATTTTTTAATATAGATGAGTGTTAAGTTTTGTCAAGTGTGCTTTTTCTGGATTAGTTGACATGATTGTTTAATTTTCCTTTCAAACTAACTGGTGTGATAGATTACAGCAAATTATTTTTTAATATTGAACTAATCTTGCATTCTTGGAATAAATTCCATTTAGTCATGGCATATAATTCTTTTCACACATTGTTAGATTTAATTTGCTAATTTTTAATTGAGAATTTTTACATCTAAGTTCAATGAGAGATATTAGTCTATTATTTTCTTTTTTTTATTTGTATTTTGTCTACTTTTGGTAAGAGAATATGAGTAGACTCATAGAATAAGTATTCCCCTGTCTTCTATTTTTTAGAAGACATTGCATAAAATTTTATTTGACAAATTCTCTAGTGAAATCATCTGGGCCTAAGAATTTCTGGGAGCTTTTTAATTAAAAATTCAATTTATTTAGTGGTTTTAGTACTATTCAGATTATCTATTTTATCTAGTTGAGCTTTAGAATTGTGTTATCCTGAGGCCATATCTTCCAAATTGTATAATTTATGAGCATAAAAGTTACTTAGAATAATTCCTCATTATCCTTTGATGTCAGCATGGTCTGTGATGGATGTTCCTGGTTTTATTCTGAATATTGGTAATTTTAGTCTTCTCTCTTTTTATCTGTGTCCATTTTCCTGAGTTTTTTTTTTATAATTCTTTTTTTTTTTTGAGAATCTTCTTCTGATTTTATTGATTTTTCTATTGTTCCCTCTTTTTTTAAAATTTTTGTCTTAATCTTTGTTATTTCCTTCATTTAACTTCCTTTGTATTTATTTTACACTAAAAATATTTTCTTGAATGTAAAAAGCAATATGGATTGTTGATGTGACACTTTTCTTTGTTTCTAATGTAAGCAGTTCTAGTTATAGACGGGTTGGTCTCTGACTCCCCTCACCCCAGTTTTATTGAGGTATAATTGATATACAGCACTGTGTAAGTTTAAGGTGTACATCAAAATGATTTTGACTTACATACATTGTGAAATGGTTACTATAATGAGTTAGTTAGCATCCATCATCTCCTATAGATTTAAAAAAAAAAAAAAGAAAACTACAAAGGAAAAAAAATGTATTTTTCTCCCTGTAATGTGAACTTTTAGATTCTACTGTCAACATCTTTTGTTTATTCATACTGAGTTTTTCATTTTTATGTTTCATGTTACTATTGAGCAATCAGTTAATGTATGTAATAACTTTATATTGTCAGTTATTATAAAATTTACTTCCAGTGTATATATTTTTTCCATTATTGGTTGCAAAAAACGTATTATAAATAAAAGGGTAAGGTCCAACCATCTTATTTCTAGCTTTAATTTTTTAATGGTATGTGTCACAGTGATAGAATAGGTTTTGTTGTATGTTATAGAATGGAACTGTTTCTAAAAAGAAAAATGTGATGATTCTGTCAGAAACCATGTATGAGTTTTAGACTGCCATCCCCTTTTAGTAGAATCTTTTATAACTTCTGTGTTTTATGTTTGTTTTTTTATTTCAATTTTTAAAACAAGTTTTCTAATATAATCACAGATTTCAAGTGACATCCTCACAAACTTGAGAATGCATAAGGTGACTTGTATTGGTGATTATGTTGATCACATAGAAGTGAAAACACTTAAGCCCTAGGGCCACTTCAGTTTATCTTGATTTGATACACAGACAAATAATTGGCTGGATGGTGTAGAAACTGATCAGGATCAGGACCAACATTCTCCTATTGATTTTTTACCAGGAATTGATTGTCATTGTGTTTGTGTGTGTGTTTGTGCCATCATCCCCATAATTTAGAAACTTAGTTTTAAAGTAGTGGAATTTATTGCTACACCAATCCTCCATCTTCCTCTTTTCAGACCTCATCTCTTAGGTGATTTGGAATGAATTTTGAGTTCTACCGAATCCTTTTCATAGTTATTTGAAACAATGCTACTACCTTATACTTTTTGTCAGTCAGAAGATAACCTATTTACTTGGGATGTTCAATAAATACTTGGTAGCTATTGTAATTTAAGTTTTTAATCTATAACTATATTTGCATGTATATGACTGTCAGGCTTTGAGTGGGCGTTTGTGTGGCAATAACTGAAAGGGAAAGAAATCCAGTTCTTATTTTCATAATTTTTTGTACCTAGAACTGATTTTCAAGAACACTGAGGCTTGGGTCAAAATCTCTTGAACTATAGAAACTGAAAAATAAAATTAAGCTGTGTAATACTTCTCATAGAGTTTATAATGTTATGTTAAAATTTTTGGATAAGTAGAATAAAACATAAAATGACAATATGATTTGTGGTTTTCTGTAAAATCAACTGCCCAAAAACTGTTACTAATACTCAGCAAGAGATGAGTATCAGATCTTGGACACTTAACTTGATGTCAGGAACTAAGCCAGAAATTTGCTGTGAATACCCATTGTTTACTCATTAAATTTTGTTCATTCATTGAAAGGTTCTGTATGAGGTGTGAAGGTGAATGAGGTTTATTAGTTATTTATTGTTACATGAAAAATGACCCCAAAACTCAGTGGCTTAAAAAAACTGAGCATTCATTATTCACAATTTCTGTAAGGAATCTGGATGTGATTTATCTAGGACCTCTGCTTTGAGGTCTCCCAAAAGGCTGCAGCCATAGTGTAGTGATGGTCTCATCTGAAGGTATTATTGGGAGAGGATCTGCTTCTAGGCTCAAGCATGTGGATACAGGATTCAGTTTCTTACTAGCTGTTTGTTAAGGGTCTGTATTGGTTTCTTGTCATGAAGGACTCTCTTTAGCATGGATGAAAGCATGGCAGCTGGATTCTCTCAGAGTGAGTGAAGAAGAGAGCAAGACTGAAGTCTCCTTTATTTTCTAATCTAATCTTAGGGATGTTATCCTTTCTCTTTTTCTTCGTTCTATTCAGGTCACCAGGTTTAGTTTGCCCTCAAGTGGAGGAAATTATACAAGGGCGTGATAGAAATGAGGTAGAGATTATTGGGGATCATATTAGATGACCGTTAGGGTATTATTATTTGTGGTGTTCACAAATTATTTTTCTCAAAAACCCATTGGATTTTTTTCTTCACTTATGATTAAAGAAAGTACCTATAAATGAAAGGGAAGATAGACATACCCTTGAAATGATGCTGTTTTGTCAATGCAGGCAGCTATGGGAGAATGGAAAACTAATCATACAAAGGGAGGTAAGTAATAAATGTTAAAGATACAGATGCATATTCTCACTTTCAAAGTAGCAAGACAATTAAATATTTTAAAATATCAAGAGATCCTATCAGCATTTAAAACTATATTTAAAATTCAACAAAAACCAGCCAAACCTTAAATTTCTGATCTTTTCATAATTTTGATGATACTGATTTTCTACCATTGGGATACTAGATATACAGTTACCATTTTTGTCTTTATACTACATTGTTGAACAATGTGAAGTCAACATTACATCAAAAAAATAAAATAGCTTTACGTAAAATGAAAGGGTATTATTCCCTTTATAAAACCACATTTACATACTTTAGAGAATCAAGGTGATATGTTGACTAGTTTTTTGTTTTTGTTTTGTTGCTATTTATTGTTAGTTCTTAGATAAAGCATAACATTTTTCTCCTGAAAAGGTTACTGTTTTTAGTTTAATTAATTGGAATGTCAGTTTATTTTATTATCAAAATAATTTGTTTACAGAGTCCACTAAGATAGAATATAACTCTTATTATAAACATCAGCTGATTGTGATAACTTCTTTCTTTCTACAGTTTCAGATTTTAGAATTCAGTATTACATCCTATCGATTTTTTGGTAAAATCTCTTATTGTTGCTGTATGCAATATTGAACCATTGAATCCCTTCCCTGTTGTGGAATTAGATGTGTAACCATTGTCTCATAATGAATATGCTGTCTAACAATGGACTCCTTTATAAACACAACAATAACATCTTGAATTTCATCATTATGAAAGATTAGAAATGTACAATTTAATTCCCAGGGTTTTAGCGTTAATGCGATACTAGCTAAAATATTTACATTTTCAGTGCCAGTTTAATTAAGCATATTCATTGTCTTGAATCAAAACATAATTTGCACTGGGTTTAAATATTTCAGCATTATGTTTGTACAGAGTTTGAACACTGTCACAAAGGGTCTTTGGAGTTAATTTTAAACTCTAGCAAATGAGTCATTTTAAGCTAACCCAAGCTTCTTGGTGCCTTGCAACACAGCTTTCCACTTCCTGACAAATTGAATTCCAGCCAGGTGTCAGTCTTTAGAATCCCCAAGGTTTATCTCTGCCCTTTCTGCTCTGACATATGCTTCTGACATACCCAGAAAATTGTGTG
The DNA here is from genome assembly GCF_922984935.1 of Meles meles. NCBI lineage: Eukaryota > Metazoa > Chordata > Mammalia > Carnivora > Mustelidae > Meles > Meles meles. The sequence goes on from NC_060067.1 coordinate 76,018,721, forward strand.
ATAGAAACCTGTGGAGTGGTAATACCCTCTACAGCAGGGGTCAACTGTAAAGAACCATTAATGAGGCCTCCCATAAACAAACTGTTCTGAACAGTGACAATGGCAGAGGAAACAAAAAGAGATATGATCTACTCTTACATATTGCATACAGTGCAAGTCTCTCATAACCCAGTATTCATACTGTTTTTCCAAAAAGTGAAAGCAAGCTGACTTGTTTGGCCTAGATCTCCCAAGAAAAAAATTATTTGACCTTCTTTGAATTTTTATTTTATTCCTCTTAATTTGAAAAGCATTCGATATTTACTTTTGAGCTGCCTCACAATGGATATATCATCTACTGTCTGTCTTCATTAAAAATGTATGTCACTCTTCTAAGACATGTACCCAAAGCACTCGAAACTGAAATCAGTTAATATTTATGTAACTTGTAATAAACATTTCTTTGTGGATCCTACCCTGTAGGTTAATCAGGATTGAGAATAATAACGAAGAGAAAAGGAGTAAAATGAGGTTGGATGTTCAAGCTATACATTCTTCTTAAAGTGAAATGTGTTGAAAATGTAATGCTTTGTTTCAAGAGAAACACTAAGGTCATATTATTCAAATTAACTTGTGAAGAAAAAAACAGAATATCCTGGTACATAAAGCCGGAAAAATATGGGCTATGTCTAGATGACCCAGATTATCATCTGGTAGTGATCTAGTAACTTCATTTTTTAGATGTGATAGTTGATGATTATTTCTCAATAGTATATTTGTGTGACATTTAATGTTTTATTTATATGTAAATACCCTCTAAAGAATTCTTTCATTAATTTACAACAAACAGTCATTTTAGTAATAAGGTGGAACTGAATAAGTGAGTAAGTAGAGTTTGAAAACATTTTAGCATGCTGTAACATGCTTCAAATTTCTTGACTCTGACATAACTTTTCTCAAGTTTGTTGGGTAAAAATAGTACATACATACTTTTTTAAAAAACACATCATAGATGAAGACATAGTTCGAGTTATTACATTCAATTTAAAATGAACTAAGAAAAGGCCTCTTCCGCCTTTTGTGAAATATACTTAAAAACATTATAGTTGTGTATAACATGTTTACATTTTTCTCACTGACCCTAAATATGAATAAATGAAATAAAATATGGTGAAGTAAAATAGAAGATTAATGCATAACTCACCACAAAACGAAATGTTAACTTGTGGAATAGAACTACTCAAAGACTCCTCATTCTTCCTGCTTCCCACATCACAAGTCTCCTTGACTACTCTACTCTGCCTTTCTAGTCTAAACTCAAGTTCAAAGACTGGATAAAAAGAATGTTCTTTCGCAGACAATTTTCCTTGTTCCCCATCCTAAGTCTAGGATGATAATACCCATGAGCTTGAGAGGATATACTAATGTGACAAGTGTGTTTGCACACACCTGTCTCTGTGCATCTGTGTGTGTGTGTGTGTGTGTGTGTGTGTGTGTGAATGCCATCATTCCAACTGCTCTGCACATGACTTAAATATAGGAACAATACCTTAGAAATTTCTCCCTTAAAGAAAATAACACATTATTATTTGTAATTTTTACAATTCCTCAGAAGGTTACAAAAGTCTTGCTTACTTTGATTAGATGTATTTTGAATAGATGTGGAACAGTCTTGGCCTTTTTTCTAAGTTTCTCTGATTATTACCAATAATAGCAGCTATTGGATAACTGAATAGTATTAGAGATTCATCTGAGGATGTGCAATAGTTTTTCTCTGACAAAAACAACTTTTTTGTGTGTGTGCTTCACAAAAAACTAAGCCCAATTATCATGTGATCTCTTTGGCTCGTATATCTGGAATTTTCTTCTCCAATTAATTTCTCTGTATCTCTACAACTAGTTAATGTGCTATGGAAGAAAAGGAAAGGAAACTATTACTTTACTATCCTCATGTGAATTTTTCCTTTGAGGATGTATATAAACACAGTGACAGAAGTTAAGAAACTTTGAGAAGGTTTCCATTTACGGTTATGTTGGTTTTATAGGGTTCCGTTGTAAAAGTTAAACTTAGCCAGTTACTTCCCTCTAATCAAACCCAGAGTAGCTACTAAATGACGTAGAAAAGAGTTATTTTTAATCCCTGTCTGTAACGACTACCTGCATCAGGTTGGGCAATTTGTGTGCAATCAGGATCTTAACTCATTTAGAATTAAAATATGTCAGGTGGAAAGTAAGAAAGAATCAATGGAATTTTGTCCTTTTCAGCTTTTATTATTTTTTAAGATTTCACTTATCTATTTGTCAGAGAAAGAGAGGAGAGAGAGCACCAGCAGGGAGAGTGGCAGGCAGAGGAGAAGCAGTCTCCCTGCTGAGCAAAGCGCTAGACATGGGACTGAATCCCAGGACCTTGGGATCATGATCTGAGCTGAAGGCAAACACTTAACCAACTGGGACATCCAGGCATTTCCCCTTCACATTTTAACCAAGTAGTGGAGTCATGGGGATATTTGAAATAACTTTAAACTCAAGATGAAGTTAAAGTCTTAGGAAAACTACGTGTGAAAGGTAAGGCTATAAATTATATTTTGAGAATTATCTCACCTCGTGGGTATTCTTTTAATTTCATTTACCAGATTTTATTTTAAAATTATGAAAATAAGATTGACTTAACTAGGTAGTACTCTTAACCTTTCCTTCACTCCTCTTTCTCCCCTCATTCTTCCTTCCTTCCTACCTTACCTCAACAAATAATAAAAAGCAGCTTTTATGTGCCAGCTGATGTGCCATGAAAAAGTTACACATGAACGGAACCAGCTTGTGCCCTCAGGGGACCGTGTTTCCAGAAAGAAGGATGGACATATGCTTAACTGTGCAGTTAAACATTCTTCTCTCTCTTCCACTGACGGTCTCTCAAGGGTCTTTCTGGATTCTTAAAATGCATTCCATGAATAAACTTCCAAAAACATCAAACCTAAGAAAGAATTAGTAAAAGGTAAAGAAGTTTAGTTGGATGCAGTCTGGTAATATTTTGCAAACCATTGGTTGGCCAAGACCTTATTATTTTCTAGTTTTATTGAGAATTATTTACTTATTTATTTTATATATTATTACATTATATATAGTATAATAATATATTATAATATTTATTAAATATTTATTTATTATTAATATTTATTTATTGAGAAATATTTGACATATAGTAGTATATAAGTTTAAGATATACAACATGATGATTTGATTTATATATACTATGAAATGAGTACAGGGGTGCCTGGGTGGCTCAGTGGGTTAAAGCCTCTGCCTTCAGCTCAGGTCATGGTATCAGGGTCCTGGGATCAAGCCCCACATCGGGCTCTCCGCTCAGTGGGGAACCCGCTTCCTCCTCTCTCTCTGCCTGCCTGACTACTTGTAATATCTGTCTATCAAATAAATAAATAAAATCTTGAAAAAAAAGGGAAATAAGTACCTCGGTAGGTTTGGTTAACATCCATCATCATGTATAGACACAATAAAAAAAGAAAGAAAGAGAAAGAAAGAAAGAAAAACATTTTCTTGTGATGAGAGCTCTTAGGATTTACTCCCTTACTTACTTTCCTGTATATTATACAGCAGTGTTAACTACAGGCATCAGTTTCACATTAAATCCCTAGTATTTCCTTTGCTGTGCAGAAGCTTTTGATTTCGATGAAGTCCCAAAAGTTCATTTTCACTTTTGTTTCCTTTGCCTTTGGAGACATGTCTTGAAAGACGTTGCTGTGGCCGATGTCGAAGAGGTTACTGCCTATGTTCTCCTCTTGAGTGAAATAAATCAAGCATAGAGAGTCAATTATCACATGGTTTCACTTACTTGTGGGGCATGAGGAATAACACGGAGAACATTAGGAGAAGGAAAGGAAAGGTGAATTGGGGGAAATCGGAGGGGGAGATGAACCATGAGAAACTGTGGACTCTGAGGAACAAATTGAGGGTTTTGGAGGGGAGGGGAGCAGGAGTTAGGTGAGCCTGGTGGTGGGTATTAAGGAGGGCACACATTGCATGGAGCACTGGTTGTGGTTTATAAACAATGAATCTTGGAACACTGAAAAAGTAAAATTAAACTAAAAAAATAAATCCCTAGTATTTATTTATCTTAAAATGGAAGTATGTATTTTTTAAGTTACCTTCCTCCAATTTCCCTTCCCCTCCACCCCTTACCTCTGATAGCCACAAATAATCTGATCCTTTTTCTGTGAGGTTTTCTTTTCCTTTCCCTTTCCTTTTCCTTTCCCTTTCCTTTCCTTCTTAGATTCTACATTTAAGTGAGGTCATACAGTATTTGTCTTCCTCTAACATTTCACTCAGAGTAATACCTTCAAGGTCTATCCATGTTGTTGCAAATGGTAGGATTTCTTCATTTTTTTTAAGTGGCTGAATAATATTCTGTTACATACACATACACCATAGCTTCTTTATGCATTAATCTATCAATGGACACTTAAGTTGTTTTCATATATTGGTTTTTGTAAATAATTCTGCTATGGATATGGGGATACACATGCCTTTTTGATTTAGTGTTTTCATTTCCTTTGGATTTAGTCCCAAAAGTGGAATTGCTGAATCATGTGGTAGTTCAATTTTTCATTTTTTGAGGAAACTCCATACTGTTCTCTCTCTCTCTTTTTTTTTAATTTATTTGACAGAAAAAGAGATCACAAGTAGGCAGAGAGGCAGGCACAGAGAGAGAGGGGGAAGCAGGCTCCCTGCTGAGCAGAGAGCCTGATGCAGGGCTCTATCCCAGGAACTTGAGACCATGACCTGAGCCAAAGGCGGAGGCTTAAGCCACTGAACCACCTAGGCACCCTCCATACTGTTTTCCATAGTGGCTGCACCAATTTATAATCTCCTCAACAGTCACAGAGGGTCTCTTTTCTTCAAATTCATTCCAGCATTTTTATCACTTTGTCTTTTTGATAGTAGCCATTCCAAAAGACATGAGAGAATATCTTATTGGTTTTAATTCGTATTTCTCTAATGACTAGTGATATTGAACATCTTTTCATGTACCTGTTGGTCATTTGTATAACTTCTTTGGAAAAATGTCTGTTCAGGTCATTTACCCAGGTTTTAATTAAATGATTTGTTGTTGTTGTTGTTGTTGTTTCTTGTTTTTTGTTGTTGTTGTTGTTGTTGTTGTTGTTTGTTGTTGTTTGTTTTTTTTTCTACTGAGTTATATGACTTTTTAAATATATTTTGGCTACTAACTCCTTATCAAATATATGATTTACTTTTTTTTTTCCCATTGTATAGGTTGTCTTTTCACTTGGCTGATGATTTCTTTGCTGTGCAGTAGCTTTTAGTTTGATAGAGTCCCATTTATTTCATTTTTGCTTTTTTTGCTTTTACTTTAGATATTATTTAAAAAAAATCATTACCAAGATCCATGTCAAGGAGCTTTTTTCTTATGCTCTCTTTTAGGAGTTATATAGCTTCAGGTCTTTCATGTAAGTATTTAATCCCTTTTGGGTTAATTTTTCTGAGTGGTGTAAGATCCAAAGTCTTATTTTTAAATATTGGAATAACTTTTAACTAAATATAGCAAGCACAGGGGTCATCAAACACAAAACCACACAGAGGTCACTTCCGTGTTTCTTCATCTTTTGGTTTGTTTTTCATAACCGTTTGTTAACCTGATTCATTTCCTCCAAACATTTGTATATAGACATTCATCTGAACTTCAGATGTTCAACTTGTCCTCTCTATGAACAGCAGTAAATGAAAGTTATAATGCTATGAAATATATGGAGATCGTTATAGTAATAATGGGATGGAAGGAGATACTAGTATTATTATCCAACATGTGAATGATAAAATAACATTTAAAATGTTTATAACATTTAAAAGATTGATTAATTTTTGTTTTTATCATATATTAAAGTTATTTAGTTATAATTTGCCCTACCTATACAGTGAAATCAACATCAAAGGAATCTATTTTATTGTTTATGTACTTGCATTTTCTGATATTTGTCAAAGCACAAAATCCCTAAGTGAATAATACCATAGAACTAATAAAAATATAGATTACTAAAATTATTTGCTATGTTGCTTTGCATTAGTAATAACTCCTGACATGCATATACCTATTTATACTCATTTATACTCATGAATTAAAATGTTTTTTAAAAGTCTATGGGAAATGCAATAATATTTGAACTGCAACCAACTTAGAAAGTGCATTAAACTCAATAAGACTTTAGGCTGACATTATTCTGAGATGACATATCTCACAAGATTTAAGAATTTTATTCTCTCTGACATTAAGTTGAAGTTCTCATTCAGAATTTGTAAGATTACAGTCCAAACAAATGACCTAGTATTTTTATTCTTTTTTCACAATATGGTTTGTATTATACTTAGTACCTGTACTTCCAAGGCTTTCTCTATCTTTCAGAAACAAGATAGACTGCCAATCTTTCCTCCTTGAGTTGTAGATCTAGAAGTGAAGCAATAAAGGATTCTAAAAGGAAACGCTTATTCTCTGATAACTGTTCCAAAGGTGTACCTTTTACTCTGGGGAATATGGCAAGTCAACGTCTCCATGGTCCTTTCTCCAGCAATGACAGATCCCTGGGTTTTGAACTTTGTTCATGAAGACTTATCCTAAATTTTGGAGAAATAACAAGAATCTTAAAATCATAAATATATTTTAACTCAGTGATCTCTTTCTGACAACTTATTCTAAGGTATGAATTGAAAATATATGAAATGCTTTATATTGTGTGGGAATATAAATTGGTGCAGCGCCTATGGAAAATAGTATGGAGGTTCCTCAAAAAATTAAAAGAACGATCATATGATCCAGTAATCTCACTTCTCGGTATATATCCAAAGGAAATGAAAACAGAGTATCAAAGAGATGTCTCTATCCCCATGTTTACTGCAGCATATTTGCAAAAGCAAGATATAGAAAAAACTTTAATACCATTCATGGATGAATGGGAATGGATTAAAAAATGTTAATACATATATACATATGTGTATATATGTGTATGTGTGTATATATGTATGTATGTGTATATATGTGAGTATATATGTATATACGCATTCACATTTTCACACACATATACATACATATACATACATATATACACATATACATACACATACATATATATGTATTCACATTTTTCATAAATATGTATATATATAAACACACACACAATAGAATATTAGTCAAGAGAAAGAAGGTAATTCTGGCATTTGTGACAACAGATGAATCCTGAGGACATTATACTAAGTGAAATAAGCCAGAGAAAGGTAAATAAATATTGCAGGGTATCATCTATAGAAAAAAAAAAAAAAAAACCTCATAGAAACAGAGTAGAAAGTTGTTGGTAGGGGCTGGTGGGGGAAGTGATTAGGGAACTGGAAGTTGGTAAAAGGGTACAAAATTTCAGCTAGAAGATGAATAAGGTCTAAAGACCTAATGTAAAAGCATGGTGACTATCGTTGATAATACTCTGTCAAAATCTGCCAAGAGAATAGAGCTTATATTTTCAGCAAAAAGAAAAGATAGATGAGGTGATTAATATGTTAATTAACTAGATGATGGCAATCCTTTCACAAGGTATATGTATAGCAAATCACCACAATGTACACTTTAAATATCATGCAATTTTATTTGTCAATTTTACCTCAGTAATCTGGAAAAAAAATGTTTTACAAGACCATTTACCCATTATTTATAGTAAAAACATTAAATTATTCACCCCCAAATTAACAGAGCATTATGGTTGAACGAAAATATTTGTGGAAACTTTCAAATACAGTGAAAAATGCTTGACCTAATACCCTCTAGTTCCATCCATGTCATTGCAAATGGTCAGATTTCATTTATTTTTGATGGATGAGTATTATTCTATTGTGTATACATACCACTTCTTTATCCATTCATCATTTTATGGACATCTGGGCTCTTTCCATATTTTGGCTATCGTAGACATTGCTGCTATAAACATTGGAGTGTAGGTGCCCCTTCAAATCACTATGTTTGTATCCTTTGGATAAATACCTGGTAGTGCAATTGCTGGGTCATAGGGTAGCTATATTTATAACTCTTTGAGGAAAGCCATACTGCCTTCCAGAGTGGCTATAACCGCTTTCATTCCCAGTCTGAGAAAGACAATTATCATATGATTTTACTTAGATGTGGAATTTAAAAAACAGGTGACCATAGGGGAAGGTAGGGAAAAATAAAATAAGATGAAATCAGAGAGGGAGGCAAACCATAAGAGACTCTTAACTCTAGAAAACAAACTTAGGGTTGCTGGAGGGGAGGTGGGTGAGGGATGGGGTAACTAGTTGATGGGCATTAAGGAGGGGACTTGAAGTAATGCACTATGGGTGTTATATGCAACTGATGAATCACTAAGTTCTATCTTTGAAACTAATAATATACTATATGTTAACTAATTGAATTTGAATAAAATTTTTAAAATGCTATGTTCAATTTTATTCAATTAATTAGTATGAACATTTGAAAATATAATTGGTTTCTTAAAGCAACAATTAATTTTGACATTTGCTTTCCACTTAATGTAAGACACAAAACTGTTATTTGGATTATTTACATTTTGTTTCCTGAATCATGACCAAGAAAGGATATTTTCAGAGGAATCTTTTCCATTGTAATTCAGGGGAAATTAAAATATAAGTAGCATGTAAAATATAAGAATCCTAAAGAGTGATCAAATTTTTTCCAGCCCTCAGAATGTCATCAATAATGATTTTTTTTAATTCTAGGTTTAGAAAAATGTTATGTTATTATAAGAGCAGAGCATGTTTAAATCGGTGTTGTATATAAAAATGGAAGACTGATGTTGTGCTTGCTTCAGGAGATTTGGTTATTCAATGTTTTAGGATATGGATATATACAAAAAGACTTAAGAGAACATGGAAGTAATAGATGAGAGAGAGAGACAAAGAACTTGAGAAAGAAGGACAAAAGAGGAGAGTAAAAAATACGTATATATAGCAACATAAAAAAAAAGAAAAGAAATAATGTGGTTCTTATCAAAGATTTAAGAACCATACAGAGAATGAAACATATTTGGGGAAAATGTAGGAGTTTGCTTTGTTAAAGGAAAATTAAATTTTAAGCAAGTGTTCAAAAAAAGTCTTTCTGATGAGGCAATCTATTTGATTAAGGATTCAGGGATAGAAACATTAAAGCTAGGTGGTTCAAAGCACTCGGGCTATTGCAGAGTGGCTTTGCTCTGAAAGCAAGCACAGAAATTATTTGATGCACCCTTTCCTGCTCCAATGTCTACAATTTGCGTTTCAAATAAAAGTCAGGAAACACACCAAGATCTTTTTTTTCGAACAACATATGGAATACAAATTATGCTAGCTTTGGGGCGCCTGGGTGGCTCAGCGTGTTAAAGCCTCTGCCTTAGGCTCAGGTCATGATCCCGGGGTGCTGGGATCGAGCCCCTTATCGGGCTCTCTGCTTAGCTGGGAGCCTGCTTCCTCCTCTCTCTCTGCCTGCCTCTCTGCCTACTTGTGATCTCTATCTGTCAAATAAATAAATCTAAAAAAAAAAAAAAAAAATTATGCCAGCTTAATTTTTTTAAATGCTTGATTACTATTTTCCTCTCAGTTTTTATGTTTCCTGTTGTCTTGTCAGAATGGAGAGTTTCTATTTGTTAAAAAAACTAGAAGAGCTTGTTTTAGGTGTGACAAATTTCAGGAAAATAAGAATCTGTCAAAGGACTGCATTATCACACAATCAGGGGTGGGGATGATGTAGCATAAATTCTTCAATGTGATTCACTGCCAGTGTATAATAGGACAGCACCTTAAAAACCTCACACAATGCTAAGCCTTTTCTGACAAAAATAAGGAATTAGATGAACAAATGGCCACTTTCTCAGCAACTCTAGGATACTTAGGTGTTAATGTTTCTAAATGAAAGGAGTTTAAGTGCCACAGCTATTTTAGGGACATGGGTGTTGAAAAGAGCCAGTGTATTGTTAGCACTTACATGACTCACTTTTAATATAGCTAGTAATTAACCAAGACTTACTTTGGGGTTTTCCTTTTTTAAAAATCAGTTCATATTTTGTCTTCTAAAACTAAATTCTTTGTTTCTTGGAGTCCCAGAAAATATACTTTTTTTGTTACTGTAAAGGAATAGAATACTGGAACATTAATCAAGGCGTCAGTGATGTTTTCCCCTTACAAATGCCGTAAGAAATGTATTGCATTATTACCAGATAAGACCCCCTGAAAAATATCAGTGTTATTTGGTTTTTAATAAATACAGGGATATAAATAAAATTTTATCGATGCATTATTTTAAATTATTGTACAAATACTTTAAAAATCCTGATTTTAAAATGTAAGGACTGCGTTATGACCTCAGGTAGGACTTTATCAGTTTTTGTATTTTTTAAAAATAAGGAATCACATCAATTTTCAGGTGCTAATCATTTAACCAGTAGGTGGCAGCATAGCTCTTTGGTTGCTTGGAAGACGCGTTCCTAAATTTAAAGTACTTGAAAGAATACTTTCTGGTAATTCAAAAAGTTTTTCTGTATGTTTCATATGTTTCTTTTATTTTAACACCATATTCATGAGTGGGTATATCATAGTTTTACAGAATATTAGGAATCTGCCTTTTCAAATAGATTCTGTAATATATATACTATATTTACAATATAATTTTCATTTTTAAGTCACAATATTTTAGAGCATAAAGGGATATTTCTAAATCCTCTACTTCACCAGTATCATTTTATAGATTAAAAAACATAAACTCCCAGAAAGATGAAGTGATGTGTCCAAGTTCAACCACAGGTAGTTTCAGAAATCAATTCATTTTCCTTTCTCAGTAAAAACTTGTCTGGAACAAATTTCCTTTTGCACAGGGGTTGAAATCTGAACTAGAGAATATAGACAACTACTCTTATTTTGTTCATATTTTAAAGTTATACATTTCTCGCCTTTTTTCCTTTTCTTACTGTGTGTGTGTGTGTGTGTGTGTGTGTGTGTGTGTGTGTGTGTTCAGATTGAAATGTATGGAAAGACTGTATTAAAATGGCAGAATTTTTACCTGGCCACTAACATGCTTAATCTAATAACAACATTAGACAAGGTGCCTAGTCAATGCCAGCTGATAGGGCAATTTCAAATAATGAGATGTCATTTTAGTAACTGCTGGTCTCTGATCTTTCAGAATTTTTGTGATTGTTCTTCAGAATGTATCTAAGTATAAAGCCATAGTGGTCACAGTGGAAAGGCCAGGAGGCCCTAAGCAGACTACCTCTCCTTTATCTTCTGGATTTCCCTCTTGCTCCTCTGATGCTCAGTGACTCCCAAGACACAGCCTTGGACCGTTCAAAGGCTACTGAACATGTTCCTGACAGGGCCCAAGCTTCCGTATTCACTAAAACACTGATCACAGATATTTTAAAAAACTGCTTGCTTGTCTTTAGGTCTCTGCACAGATGTCACCATTGCAGCAAAAGTACATGAAGTTCCTGATCATCTTAAAATTGCAACAATGTCTCCCTTGTCATTTTTTCTATTCATATTCTCTGTTTTATTCAGTAGTTCTTTCAGCTACTTTAAGTTGGAGAACATTTCTTTTAAGCAATCAATCAACCCAAAAACTATGAAGTTGCCAACAAAAAACAAACACTATCTATTACTTACTTGTTTATTTATGAGTTATTTTATTGTGATTTATCCCACTAGAATGTAAGCATAAAGAGGCTCCAGATTTTGGCTATCTTACTTCCTTCTATATCACCAACATCTAGAATAGTCCCTGGCAGATAGGAGTTTATCAGTAAATTGAATGCTGATTTCATTCCTTTCAGTAAAGTGTGTGGGGGGGGTGTCTATTGAGGAAAGTTGTAAACAAAAGAGAATGCTACTTTTTAAGGTCTGATTAGCGTAGAGCTTATTTCCTTAATTATTTGTAGTTCACATGAAATGCTATAAGCCTTGTTTTTTCAAATTCCTACATCTTTGTTAGTAATTGATAACTAGTACAAGTAAAAATAAATAAAAACATGAATAGTGTATAGAATCTTGTGTATTTCTGTTCCTTATTCAATTTTTTGTTCTTCTTTTTCTATTTTTTTACAATTACATAATAAAGTATATGAGGTCATACTAATGAAGACTGATCTTGGAACGTTCACAATCTCAAGTTTAGATACAGAAAAATAAAATATAGAATTTGTTTTTAATCTTGGTTCACAATATTGACCTTGACAATTTTATTAATGTGCTTCCCAGCCTAAGGTAAGCAACTCAGCAAGTTTCGTGTGCAAACCTTTATATGGTTAGAGTATTTCTTAATAGAGGAAGGCTTATTTTCACATCTAATCACATAACGTTGGTATCTTCTAGCTTTGTGACTGTGAACCACCTCACCTAGACTACAAATCAGTGAGAAGCAATGTCAGAAGAGATAACGCTAATCACATGTGGGGCATTTTTCTTAGAAATGAATATTGACCCTGGGGTCTAACACTCAGTTAGTAGAGATAATTTTATTACATGGAATACCATCTTACAAATAACTGTGGGCATCAGATCTTTGTTTTGGGTTTATTCAAGACTCATAAATGTAAAGTGCTATAATTTATAGTGAGAAAAATATGTTAAGCAAGCCAAATCAGTTCACATTAAACTCATACTACATTTATTCATTTAAATTCAAGGATATAAATTTTTTGTAAGATTTTATTTATTTATTTGACAGGGAGGAGAGATCACAAGTAGGCAGAGAGGCAGGCAGAGAGAGAGAGAGGAGGAAGCAGGCTCCCCGCCGAGCAGAGAGCCCAATGCAGAGCTCCATCCCAGGACCCTGGGATCATGACCTGAGCTGAAGGCAGAGGCTTTAACCGACTGAGCCACCCAGGTGCCCCAAGGATATCAATTTTTTATCGTGAAAGAATAAAACTTTATATTCTCACAAACCACTTATGAGCACATTAATTTCTCCAATAATGGGCTTGTTTTATCAAGATATCACCGAAGAAGAACTAATAAGAACTCTCATTATCAGAAACATAAAGTTAAACGTATATTTCTTCATTGAAATCATGAGCAATTCATGGGGAGCCTGGGTGGCTCAATTGGTTAAGCATCTCCTTCAGCGTGGGTCATGATCCCTGGGTCCTGGGATAGAGTCTAGCATAAGGCTTCCTGCTCTGTAGGGAGCCTTCTTCTCCCTCTTCCTCTGCCTCTGCTCTCCCTGCTTGTGCTCTCTTTCTGCATCAAATAAATAAATAAAATCTTTTAAAAACAAAATCATGAGCAGTTGATATTGTTCACTATAAACTGTTTTTCTTAAAAATAGGAAGATGAAAGAGTGAATCAATGAGAAGATAGGCTGTTTTATATCCATATGTAGACACAGCCGGGTCCTTCAGAAAATGAGACAGGGGAATGAGAAATGAAGAGTTATCAAAATCTCTAAAATCACTCTTGCCTTGAAATGAGATCTGGATACCATACACAGAAATGGAATTAGCCACTAGTCAGTGTCTAAGGTTGTAGAAGAAATGTGATGCAAAAACTAAAAATGGTAATAATATCAAAAATCTCATTTTTATCCATAACTCAAAAAATAAAGTGAATTTGCAAAGAAACTATTTGCATGACAGAAGCATATAATTTATGTAGTGGTGTTTACTATGTGAATGGTCAGATGGCATATTGTCACTTTAAATGTTTTAGAGGAAAGAAAGGTCTGGGTAAATTAGCCATATGATGAGGAAAATAGCCAATAAGCCACCTGTAGTTTTGTTTGTACAACAATAGCATAAACATATAGTTGATGACTCTGATTTTAGATAGCACAATCTGTAATACCTCTAAGCATAAAATGGATATCCATCCATAGATAGATTCCTTCGGTCCCAGTGATGCAGTGATTCCTGGCACTAGGAAATGGCAAAATGCTGAAATGACACTAGGACTCTGCATGATAGCAGTCACACCGAGAACATGTCAGCCTATTTTGAAAATTTAAAATATGGGCCCTAGAAAGAATATTACAAGTTTTCCTCAGGGAGTAAAAATAATATATTTTTTTTAGATTAAAATATATTCTATTATGATTATTCCACATTAAAATTATTATTAGACATTATATTCTTGAATAAATGTAGATACAAAATTAATTAAAAAATAAATATTTTCACTGTCACAATTGACACCATTACTGTCTATTTTTATGAAGTTGTACAATACCCAGAATCCCTCAGAACGTAGTTTTGCATACTAACTGAGAAATGTAGAACGCAAGGTGATGTGTGTTAGCTATAACATTTGTTTCAATGTTTGTAGATTGCTGAGATGAATGGAAACAAGAATAAACAAATACATGATTTGTGATAAAGAAAAAAAAAGAAATGACTATTCTCATATCATTTTTCAAAACATTATCTACCATGCTGCTGTAGTACATTCCATTCATATCAATGTAGCATTTATCTCTTTTATACTAATGATTTGTTTTTCTATCTTTCCCCAGTGGACTGTTGAGTTCCTTAGGTAATGAAACTGTGGCGTTTTGCCATTTTTTGTAGTTCAAGTTGCTAAGATAGTGGCTGGCATAGGTAGTCACTAAATATTTATTAAATGGATTATAAATATTATGCAATTTTCCCCTTTTAAAGCTTTTTGGGTTGTATAAATACTATCAATACTATACTATAACCATTCACAAGCTATTTTAATGTATGTGATACAGTTATAAACTTTTATAGAAATAATTATCATGTATTTGGTGTTTTTCTTTATATTTTTCCGCTCTTTATTTTTAATGGCAATACAAAAGAAAATGAAGCCATTTTATCAAGCCATGCAATTTCAAAGGCTTCTTTACACTGATTTTGATAAACACGTATGAAAAAAATATTAAAGTACTAAGAACTATCTCAGTATATTTTGAGAAAATGATTTATAGTATCAAGATTTACTCCATATTAAAAAGTTCTTTCTAACCAGCAGACAAAGACTTCTAAAGTCAAGTTTGGTCCTTTCTGATACATTTCATATTTGAATCAAAATATGTCTTTACTTTTATGTTCCTTGCTAAAAATAGTACCAAGATAAAAATGCTTTTTCTTTCTCCATTTTTTTCCCTAGAGAAGACCCCTTGTCATCATCTTTCTGTGTAATATCCAGAACCCTAAAATCCGAGTGTGTAAATGATCACATTTCTTTGTTAATATCCATATCATTTGGTTAAAGTAAGATTTTTTTTCTCAGAAAAATAAGTGAAGAAACAGGGTTTGTTTGTTTTTTTAAGTCTTGAGAAAATAAAAAAGGAACAGAGTATATGCTTATACCATTACACTACTTTTGTGTTATTAAACTACTTTTAAATACCATTAAAATGAATGAGGAAGTCAGACTTCTTATTAAAATTGTTGTAAGGAATCTTCTCTTTCTAAATTATTTTTAACATGAGTACATATGTACTTGTGGGCCTTACAGGGCATTGTCTTACAGATCAGCATCTTCCTGTTTTAGGGATCTATCCTGGGTTCGCTTAATTATCTAGGTATATAAGGAACCTAAAAGGCCTCGTGTTGTCAATTCTGTAGTGTTTGGCCACCTGGTACTGGATTGCAATTTTCTGTGGATCCATCAGGCATATGCACTTATGTTTCCAATTATACTAGGTAGATAAACATCAAATATTACACAGTTAACTAAGGATCTTGGAAGAAAATAAATCATATTATATAGTGAAAGTTTATGTATTTTTAATTTACACTTAAAAAGGAACAAAAGTAAAAGTTACGTATGTGCAAAATCATGCTATGTTTCTGATATTAACTTCTCTAAATGTTAATATGGCTTTTAATGAATATGGTTTGATGCACTATCTTTAATGGTCTTGTTCAACCTCTCCATTGCTTTCACTTTTGCTAATTCTTTCTTGTTTCTTCATTCCATCCTATATCTTCCTTGAGTTTGTACCTGACTTATGATGTGATTATGTCTCAACAAACGCATCATAAGGTGAACATATCATCATCAGTTGAAAACTGCATTTATTACACCTAAATCTACCAAACATCATGGCTTAGCCTCCCCTACCTTAAATGTGCTTGGAACACTTACAGCCCTGCAGTTGGGCAAAATCATCTAACACAAAGCCCTTTTGGTTGTAAAGTATCAAATATCTCATATAATTTATTGAATACTGTAGTGAAAGATTGTATGAGTACATACATACAATACAAGAATGATTGTTAAGTGTATAGGTTGTTTACCCTTGTGATTGCATAGCTGACTGGGGAATTGCAGCTCACAGCTGCTGTCCAGCATCATGAGAGTTTTTGTAGGGCATGTCACTGGTCAGGGAAAGATCAAAATTCAGAATTTGAAGTATACTTTCTATTGAAAGTATATTGCTTTTGTACTATTGAAAGTAGAAAAATTGTAAAGTGAACCATTGTAAGTTAAGTCTATCTGTTATCACCTAGAGGGAAGGCATTCAAAACACTCATTCATCATATTGTTCTTAGTTTTACTGCAGAAACTCAAGAAATTCTAGAAATTAAGAAAGTGCTTTATACATTATAATACCATCTTCCTTAAAGAAATTTAAAATTGTGTCTTTCTTGAAAGTGTTTTGGATATACAGTACACGCTCAAAAACATTAATTCCTTTTTCACTTTTTTAAAAATTTAAATTCAATTAATTAACATATACTATATTATTATTTTCAGAGGTAGCGTTCAATGATTTATCAGTTGTATATAACACCCAATGCTCATTACATTATGTGCCCTCCTTAATGCCCATCATCCTGTTTTCCCGTCCCCCACCCCAAACATTAACTAATTTTTAAATCATTGTAATCTTTAACCTCATCTCATCTAAACTGACTTGCTTTGATAACAAATACATTAATATTCATAAAATATTATTAACCAGTAATATTTATAGCTTATACATAAGCTATTCAGGGCTTACCAAGAACTATTCAAAGATAAAAGAACTCTTCCAGATCTTCTTAGGAAACAAAATTAATTGAAACTGTAGTATGTTAACAGAACTGCTTTGGGACTAAAACAGTTAATGTACTATGGAGGAAAAGAAAAATCATCAATGTTTTTTGTCCTTAAAATACAAGTGCTTAAATAAATATTTGGGCTATGTCTTCTCAGTGTACAGCCTAGTAGCTGATTTTATTGTTTTATTTTTTCCCCTCTATTTTTTAAAAGATATATTTACTTAGCTATTTCATCTCTTTATTTGGCATTGCATGGGTGATTGATTGATGGTTAGTGACATCGCATAAATTGCAGCTTATGTCAAACTGGGGCAAAGTGAAATGGAAAGAATCTTGTCATCATTACTTGACCTTTACTTTAATGCAGCTCTTATCAGACTGCCACTTAGTTTTGGGAATATACTGAGAAATGCAGTGCTTGCCCTCAAATTATATTTTAAAAAGGCGGGGGAGCACTCTGTTAGCAAACTTAATGTTCTCCTATAAGTCATGGTTATTCTTACACCATTGTGTCTATTTATCCTTTTCTATGAGTTCTCCATCTAAAATAATGATTTTCATATTACTAGGGTATAAATGGAGGAATATAGCTTGACTTACTGTTGGTTAAAATAGTAGGAAATGGCTAGAAAACAACCAATATGATATAAAAATGATTTGCCAGTTAGCCCAATCTGAAAAAGCGCAAGTGTTTTACCTTTTCACAAATGCTTCATTTTTCACATGTAAAAATGTAGTTGCAATTAGATTCATTCATTCGTTTTCAAAAAATTAAAATGCATTGACTCATTGCAATGTATTAGGAAAAGAGAAGTCATCACTGGGATAATTTTGTGGGCAGGGGATTGTTAGAATATTTAACAAATATAAATATATTTAGGTTAAATTATTTATGATAGTAATAGTAGATGCCATATTTGAATGGTGACTTATAAAAAGGTAAATCTGGGCCCCTGAGTGGTTCAGTCTGTTAAGCTTCTACCTTTGGCTCAGGTTATGATATCAGGGTTCTGATTTAGGGTGACTGTGCAGGGCTCTAACTTAGTGCAGAGCCTGTTTGTCCCTATCCCTCTGCCTCTGCCCCTCTCACTGTTTGTGCTCTGTTTCTCTCAAGTAAATAAAGTCTTTAAAAAATAATAAGATAGGAGCCACCTGGCTGAGTCCTAAAGCATCTGCCTTTGGCTCAGGTCATGATCCCGGGATCCTGGGATTGAGTCCCACATCTAGCTCCCTGCTCCATGAGAAGCCTGCTTCTCCATCTCCCACTCCCCCTACTTGTGTTCCCTCTCTCGCTGTGTCTTTCTCTGTCAAATAAATTTTAAAAATCTTAAAAACTAATAATAATAATAAAATAAGTAAAAAGTTAAATCTAAGCTAAATCACATGATCATTATCTGGAAGCATTAAATTATTTGTGAATGAAATATTTGTCCAACATTATTTTATACAGATATATAATACTTTGTATTTGCTGAAACATATTTTTTCAAAATTGTTATCTTTCTTTTGTATCAGTTTATCTTCAGAGAGACAAAGCTAGAATATTTTGTGTAAAATTGAATAATTCATAAATTTATTAATAGTCACTGTCTGTTAAAAGGAACCAAACTTGTTTTTCAGTTTAGGCAGTAAATGATTGTAATTTTGAGAAAATGAGACCAAACAAGGTAAACCCCACATGAACTCAGGCTTTCTGGCTGGGTAGACTTTCTCTACCACAGTAAGTTCAAGTCCAGTCAGAGTATAGCAAACTCAGGGAGTTGAGGAAGAATACTGGAGGTCAGGACAGGTATTACCTTTCTCTAGGGATAAGAAAATAAGACAGGGAAATGTCAAATCATTAGGGCAGTCCGCATGTTTTGGTGACTGAAGGGCAATTTGTGCATGTACAAATGAGACTGTTAGAATGCCAGTAGAGGGCCAAGAGATAAGAAAAATGCCAGAGACTGAAGTGCTGTAAGACATTGCAGTTCCAGCCCGACCCGATGATAGAGACCTCCAGGAATTCCTTATACCATCAGTTGAAAGATAAGAATATGTCTTTGATATGAGCCAAACCCTGGGAGTAAGGAAAAAACTAAAATATATATAATCTAACAAAGAATAAAACCAAGTCTGAGAGTCTAGAAATAATGTGTCAGTAATTTAACTGCCTACTAGAACAAATAAACTTAAACATCTTTAAGGTATTATAGGCTCATTTAACATATCATCCATAGCATTCATCATATAAGAAAATAATGACCGGATCTGAAAGGAACAATGATTTATAATCCACAATTTAAAAATTAACAAGCATGTGAAGAGGCAAAAACATAACCAGTAATTGGGAGAAAAAAAACAATCAACAGAAACAGAAAGAGAAATCATCATGAAGACTACAGAAGAAATAGCTGTGGTAATTTTATTACATATGTTCAGGACTGTATGACAAAGATATAGATATAAAAAATTACTCAAACTATAAGAGCTAAAAAACAAACATGCAGAATAAAATGAAAAAATATGTCCAATTTGATTAAGAGCAGATTGGACACTCCGTAAGATTAGTGAAGATGCAAAGAGTTAAAAGACTCACAAAAAGAAAAGAATTTCATATTTCCTATGAGGTATGATCAAGAAATTCAACATTTGCGTAGTTTGAGTACAGCAATTTGGAAAGCCAGAATGAAAAATTAAATAATGGCATCTGTATTTCAAATTTGATGGCAAGTATGTATTTACAGATGCAGGAAACTCTACAAACTCCAAGCAGGAAAAAAACAAGAAAGAAACTACATGAGGAATACCATAATCAAATTGATGAAATGTGTAATAAGGCAAACTCTCCCACCAGATATTAGAAGTATGACTTACAAAGGAATAAATGTAAGAATGACAGGCTTTTCACCAGAAACCATAGCAATAGAAAAATAAAGGGGTGTTATTTTTAAATTGACAAAAGAAAGCTCATTGACCTATATTTCTATACCGAGAAAAATACTTTTCAAAAATAAAGGTAATGCTTTCTTCATAAGAGTATGGGAAGTTCTACTGACCTGTGTGCAATGAAATTGGTGGAAAGTATTTTTTTAAAACAACCACTTAAAGATTCTGGAAGTAGTCCTAGGGGCAAATAGAAAATGTAGAAACATCTTTTCAAGAAAATCTACAGAAAATTCAGTATGAAAAGCAAAAGTTGGGGCTCCTTGGTGGCACAGTTGGTTAAGCGTCTGCCTTTGGCTCAGGTCATGATCCCAGGGTACTGAGAGATGGAGCGTCGCATCAGGCTCCAAGCCTGCTTCTCCCTGCTTCTCCCTCTCCCACTTTCACTCCCTCTCTCACTGGGTCTCTCTCTGTCAGATAAATAAAATATTTTAAAAAATCTTAAAAAATAAAAGAAAAACAAAAGTTTGTGGTATTTGAACCAAGACTACTCCTTTCCTTCCCTTCCCAACTCAGTAAGAAACACTCCACTCCAGACTGAAGCAGGTGAGAAATGGGCCTCCCTTGTTTTCCCAGCTTCCAGGCAGAGGGTTTTATTCCTAGGGGAAACAGGACTTCAGCGATTTTCATCCAGCCCCCAGACACATGTTGTTGAGGCTAAATCACATGCAAATGCAGTCTAGGGTGGAGGGATTTCTTCTGCGCAAACTCCACTCATGGAATAGAAGCGCTACTTCGAGTCTGCATGCTGAGAATACTGTGACCCTCACAGCTCTTTCTCTCGGTTTTGAAGTAGTAGGTCTACACCACAGAGGCAGCCTAGGATTCTCCCAGGCTATCCAGAGAGAAGTTTTCCATTTTGCCATCCCCAACTCCAGATTACTGATTCAGATATTTAGTCCTTGTGGAAAAGCAAGATCTAAAACAGATATTTCCTGTGGCACCTGGGTGACTCAGTTGGTTAAGCATCTGTGTTCAGTTCAGGTCAAGAACCTAGAGTCCTAGGGTGGAACCCTAGGTCAGGCTTCCTCCTTAGCGGGGAGCCTATTTCTCCCTCTCCCATTCTCCCTGCTTGTGCTGTCTTCATACTCTCTCTCAAATAAGTTAAAACAAAAACAAAAACAAACAAAAAAAAACTTCTTAAAAACAACAATAAAACAAAGAAAAAAAGAAACCAGGTAGTTCCTAATCTCTTCCCAAAGAAATCCAATTCTTTTGCAATAGAGCATAAAAAGTTTAAACCTAGGGCCACTCACAACACCAGTTGAAATTTTAATGAAAAGCAACTGACAGAAGATTGGTGGTTCTAATGAAGATACAGATTATTCTGTAAACCCACTAGTTTGCAGGAGGAAATGGAAATAAGAGCTAAGAGGAGCACTTGGAACAAATATCAGATGGTAACCTCAGCAAATATTCCCTCAAAGGAGATAAATTTGACTGGATCTAATCAACTTATGAAGAGTAATTTTGTTCCAGGGTCTTATTGGAAATAATAGACAAATTGGCCAGCTAGACAATTAGTGAAATTTCACAGATAGGTGTGGACAGGGAAATAGTAGAGGAGAACACTACCAGGGTCCCTGTCATGCCATATTGACTATGGGCATACCGAAAGTTGTGACTCTTTAAGAAGCAACATCAGAGGCCTACACTATGGGGGTAGAAGACATGGAAAGACTTCAGTAAAAGACTCCAGCCAGTCACTAAGAAAAATAAGCAAATTATGGTAATAAGTTCAGAAGGAAGAACAGTATCCAGAAAGTACCCAGAGTTCCTACCACACATCTAAAATGTCCACTTTCCAACAACAAAATTGGGACAGGCAAAGAACTAGGAAAGTGTGACTCATGCAATGGAGGAAAAAAGCAGGTGAGAGAAACTACCTGTGAGAGAGAGAAAGATGTCACAAATTTAGTGAAAAAGATTGCAAAGTAGTCATTAAAAGCATATTCACAAAAGGAAAGTATGATTAAAGAAGTAAAGGAAGGTATGACAATAGTATTACATCAAGTAAAGAATACCAGTAAAAAAATAAAAATTATAAAAGAGAATTAAATGTATACTCTAGAGTTGAAAATTTCAATAACTGAAATTAAAAAAAATATATCCACTGGAGAGGCTCAACAGTAGATTTGAACTGGTAAAAGAAATAATTAACAAACTATAAATTAAAGATTATTCAAGCCAAATAATAAAGAGGAAAATAAATTAAGAAAAATGAAGAGCCTTAAAGAACAGTAGGGCACCAACATATGTGTAATGGGAGTATCAGAGAGGAGAGAGAAAAAAGTATTCAAAGTAATAATGGTTGAAAACTCTCTAGATTTATTGAAAAACAATAACCTACACATCCAAAAAGCCCCACAAATTCTCAGTAGGATCAAAATAAAGAGACTTGCAAAGACGTTGTAGAAAATTTGCTGATAGTAAAAGACAAGGGGAAAATCTTGAAAACAGCAACAGAAATATAGCATATCAGTTTCACAAGAATCCCAGTAAGATTAATAGTTGACTTCTCAGCAGGAAAAACCTGAGGCCAGAAGGCAGGGAGATAATGTATTTAAAATTCACACACACACACACACACAACTGCTGACCAAGAATCCTATATCCAGCAAATCTATCATTTAAAAATTCAGATGAAGTAAAGAATTTCACAGATCAAAAAAAATGAGAGAATTGTAGCTAGCAGATGAATAGTAAAGGAAGTGCTTCAGGCTGAAAGCAAATGACTCCACACAGTAATACTAATGAACATGAACAAACAGAGCATTGGTAAAAGTAATTATGTAATTATAAAGACAATTTAATAACATATTTTTCTCCTGCTAATTTAAAAACCAATTAAAAGTTCAAAATAGGTTTATTAAGGTATATTTCAAAAGATAAAATTATGACATTTAATCTGTTTTTATTCATCAAAATGAACACTCAATCTTAGATATGCACAGACCTAATTTTCAAAGTATATCAAAGAAAATGATAGAACTCCAAGGACAAATACAAAAGTACTCTCATTAACTGAAAGAGTAGATAGATTATCTGTAATTATATAGATATTTGAGCAACACTGTCATCCAAACCAAGCAAATTGATTACTCCACTCAACAATAGCAAATTATGTATTCTTTTCAAGTATATGTTAGACAGTCGCTACAATAGACTATATTCTGTACAATAAAAAATCTTAATCAAAAGTAGTGAAATTATGCAAAGTATGAACTCTGACTACAAAATAATTATACTAAAAGTCAGTAATAAAAACAATTAGAAAATCACCAAATATGTGGAAATTAAATAACACAATTCTAATTAACCCATGGGCACTGGAGCTACACAAAGAAAATTAGAAAATATTTGTAAATAAATTAAAATGAAAATCCAACATATCAGAATTAGTGAAATGCAGCTAAAATAATGCTTAAGGGGAAATAATATTAAAATGATTACATAAAAAAATTCAAATTAATTATCTTAACTTCCACCTAAAGAAACTTAGAAAAAGTGAATCAAAGTTTATCCATCATTTATAGAAAGACTAAAATAAGAAATATCAGAGTAGAAATCAATGAAATAGAAAACAAAGATTAAATGAGGAACCTGTTTTTTTTTTAAGATCAGTAAACTTGATAAAGTTTTTAGGTCTCTGATCCAATAGAAGTAATGAAAAAGACATCACTACAGATCTTATACCCATTAAAGATATAAGGAGGGAATATTATGACCAACTTTATGCCAATAAATTTGATGGGTGACATAGAGAAACTCCTTGAAAGATCAATTTACCAGAATTTACCCAAGAAGAAATGGATACCCAAATGACTCTGTATCTATTTTTTTAAATTGCATTAATAATTTAAAATGTTTTCACAAAGAAAATTCTGGGTCTAGATACATTGAAGATGAATTCAACCAAAGGTTTAAAAAAATGTATATATTGCGCACATATATATGTATATTAAGAGTTTCATAAAACATATTCAGAAAATAGAAAAGAAGCAAACACTTCTCACCTTATGAACACAGATGCAATATTCTTAAACACAGTTTAGCCATTTATATAAAAGGAATGCCTCTCATGACCAGTATTATCCTAGGAATACAAGGTTTGTGTAAATTTGCAATCAATGTAATTCACAATATAAAGAGACTAGAAAATAATATGTGTGTGAGTATATGATCATATACATATGATCATCTCAGTAGATGCAGTAAAAGCATTTGAAAAAAGTCAACATACATTCATAATAAAAACACTCAGCCGAAGGCGCTTGGGTGGCTCAGATGGTTAAGCCTCTGCCTTTGGCTCAGATCATGATCTCTGGGTCCTGGGATCAAAAACCATGTCAGGCTCCCAACTCAGTGGGAAGTCTGTTTCTCCCTCTCCCTCTGCCATTCCCCCCTGCTCATGCTCTCTTTCTCTCTCTGAATCTCTCTGTCTTAAATGAATAAAAAAGAAAAAGAAAAAAAAAAACACCTTTAAGAATAACAACAAAAAAACTCAGGCAACTGAAAGAACAAAAGAACTTCCTCAACCTGATAAAGAGTACCTATAAAAAAACTTAGAGCTCATGTGATATTTAATGTGAAAGACTAAATGCTTTTCCTTTAATATCGGGGAGGGGGAAAGAGGTATTTTTCACTTAAGACTGTCTAGTAAAATGTGCTCGAAATCTCGACGTTTGTTTCACTTAGTACTGTGTATTTAACTATTATTAATATTTTCATTATTATGCAATGAAAAGAACACAAAACTGGTTCTAACCACTAAATAGGTGATCTAAACCAACTTAGTTATTCATTTTGGTTCAGTTTAGGAAAGACACTAAAGAAAAGAAAGAAGTTTTTTCTTTCTTTTTTTTTTTTAATTTCTCCCAGGGATTGAGCTTTGTGTTTATATGCTTCTTGAAGTTTTCTTAGACTTTTATTTCTTTTTTTTTTTTTTTATTTGACAGAGAGAGATCACAAGTAGATAGAGAGGCAGGCAGAGAGAGAGAGAGAGGGAAGCAGGCTCCCTGCTGAGCAGACAGCCCGATGTGGGACTCGATCCCAGGACCCCGAGATCATGACCTGAGCCAAAGGCAGCGGCTTAACCCACTGAGCCACCCAGACGCCCTAGACTTTTATTTCTATACACTTTGTTTAAATTTTTATATCCTAATATTACATAGTTCTTTGAAGAATATTCATGCTCAACATTATGTGTAATGCTAGATAACATTCCATTTAGATCTGGTCATTTTTCTGTCCATTCCTTAGATCTTAACATACAGAAGAGAAAGAGAAGAAAATGAAACCCAGAAGTCAAAAAATGAGTGGACAGTAATCTAATTTACAGATTAATCAGATGAAAGTAAAGATAAAATTGGACCAGAAAGTTCCAACTGCTCAGTGAGAATTCAGCAAATGAGCATTAGGTTCCTGGAAGAGATGAGTTTTCAGAAATGTTAGGAGGGATCAAGTGGCAGATTCTGTGATGTTTCACCCAGATCCCCTCTCTAGCCTCAAGGCACCCATCCTCCAGCTGCCAAACATATAATCTTGATAGCTGATAGTTCACAGCTGTATTCCTCTCTATAAATCACTTTAATCTCAGGAAGCTACTTCACTCAAGGTTATTCATCTTGCCAGGAGTGACCAGAAGATTGGCTGATGTGGGGTACAAAGGCCTGGTCCTTTGACTAAATTTGGAACTATCATGAAGGTCCATCCCATATACAGAGCTTCATGTGGGATTCACTGAAGTCTTAGTTGCACAGCTTTGCAATAGTCCCCCTGTCTAGTGCCACTTTCCTCACATCCTGACAGGTCTGTCTCTGAAGAGTATTCCCCAGTAAGCATTCTGTACAGAGCTCCCGGTTTCAAAATCTGTTTTCAGGTGTACTATCTGTTTCCAATGGAAAATGAATGAGCATTGAAGTGATGCACGCAGGAGAGTGGCTTTTCAGGTACATAGTGCTATTTTTGAAAGGACTAACTTTTCAGTGGATTGAGCAGTGGACATAAGAGGGTGTGACTGAGGTGCGTGAAATGGGTGCGATCACCAGAAAAATAGCGGAACTGCTAAATTTAAGTAATAAACACTTTTTGTGAAAACATTTCTCAAAAATTCACTTCAAATCACTAAATAGGAAGTAAAGTTAGCTTGCAAAAATCATTTATTTAAAAAAGAAAGTGGAACAGAATAATTTTACAATTTGACACCTAGATTCTGTGACTGCCAAGTATATCCTGGCAATATTGGCGCTGAAGCCAGGGCAAATTTAAAGACTGCCAATGGGAAAAGCTGGTGCCAAGCTAATGCTGAAAATTGCTTAAACTGAACTAATGCCAATTTGCTTTTGCATCATAATAAGGCTGAGAGAAAGCTAAAATTAAACTTTTACACAATAAACATTTTTCGTGTCCATATCTTGTTATTTGTGAACTTGTCATCCCTCTTTCCTCGTCTATCCTTCCTGTATATCTATTGGGAATGATTCCAACCACCTAGTTTCTAAAACAAGAAATTTGGGAGCCAGTGTAGAATCCTACTCATGTAATCCTTATATGCCTTACCTACATCATGCCAATGCTGGCAGCTACCTCCTTTTTTTTTTTTTTTTTTTAAGATTTTATTTATTTATTTGAAAGAGAGATCGAGATCACAAGTAGGCAGAGAGGCAGGCACAGGGGGAGGGAGAAGCAGGCTCCCTGCTGAGCAAGGAGCCAGATGTGGGGGCTCCATCCCAGGACTCTGGGATCATGACCTGAGCTGAAGGCAAAGGCTTTAACCCATGGAGCCACCCAGGAGCCCCAGCTACCTCTTTATTAACATTTGAATTCATTTTTAATCTCTCCCCAACTCCACTGTTAATTTTGTGATTCTGGTCATCAGTATTGATCAGATTACGTCACAACTTTCTTACAGTCAGTGTCTTCCAAACCAATCACAAAGTTGTTCAAAGAAAGAATATTCTAATTGCAAATATAATCATGCTATTCTTCTGTAATATGGTCAGTGGCCTCTATTTTTAAGACATGTCTCAGACTCCCTAGCACAGCCTAGAAGGTACTCTGTGTATATATTACATTTCCAGGTATTTATTTTCTCATCAAATCTTTTTTATTTTATTTTATTTATTTATTTGAGAAAGAGATAACAAGCAGGGGGAGCAGCAGGCAGAGGGAGAGGGAGAAACAGTTTCCCCGTTGAGCAGGGAACGCAATGCTGGGTTCAATCCCAGGCCTCATCTTCTCATCAAATCTTTTGGTTCAACTGTATTACACTACTTCAAGTTCCCTAAAATTTGGGTTTACTCACAAGAAAACTTCTCTTTCTTAAAAATCTACTTCAGGTTTCAAAATTTAACATCTTTAAGAATGCGGTTTGCAAAAAATTTTAATTAGCTCCCATTTTTGAAAAGAATTGAGTGTGAATGGCTTTACTGGGGACATGCACCCAGCTGAACTTGAGAAATCCTGATTTTTATGATACTGGGCAAACTGCTTAGACTTATTAGTATTTCTCCTGCAATGCTCTATTCCTCTGATGCACCTGTTCAAACTTCTCTGTGTTAGTCTTATTTAAGTCTCCCTTTTCTTAAGGGCTTCTCCAAGTCTCTTTAAGATTCTTTTTATAATAGCACTTTCAAATTAGTTTCTTCTCTAATTGCCTTCATTTTTCTCTGTACTTACATTTTAAACACAAGAATGTGATCCATCTCATGAACAAAACAATTGACAATTCCATCCAGTATTTTCTTTTTCCTTTTTCCTTTTTTTTTTTTTTTTGGTAAAGTTTTATTTATGGAAGCACCTGGGAGCTCAGTAGGTTAAGTGTCTGCCTTCAGCTCAGGTCATAATCCCGGGGTTTATGCCCTGCTCAGCAGGGAATCCTGCTTCTCCTTCCCCCTCTATCTCTATCTCTATCACTCCCCCTGCTTGTGCTTGCTCACTCTCTCTGTCAAATAAATAAATAAAATCTTTAACAAGAAAAGTTTTATTTATGTAAATAATCTCCACATCCACTGTGGGGCTCACATTTATGACCTTGAGATTGAGAGTTGCACACTTCTCTGAATAAACCAGCCAAGTACCCTTCCCATTTTTTCTTTATATTTTCATATCAAGCCCATCTGTAAGGCATCTTATTGTAAGTTACTGTAAAATGACTTAGACCTAGAACAGATAAGTCTGTATCATCAGTTTTTAAGTGGTGGTGAGTTTGCCTTCCAGAGAACATTTGCAATGCCTGGAGACATTTTTGGTGGCCTAAATGAGGTAGTGGGGAGCAAGACAGTACCACTGGCATCTGATGGATAGAGGCCAGGGACACTGCTAAGTATCCTGCACAAGACAGTCCCCATTAACAAAGGATCATTCATCCCAGTATGCCAGTAGTGCTGAGGTTGAGAAACCGTCATCTGTATGGAAACAAATGTTTCATAGGCTCAGGAATCAAACTGTCTGGGTTACAATCCTAGCTTCACTTGGGAAGTATCTGAGTGACATTGAGCAGGTACCTGAATTTCTTTTATAAAACGGAGGTAATGTTGCATACATCAAAGGACTATCATGAGAATTGAATTAAATACTTAGAACAGCACTTGTATATAGGTAACAATTAAAATGTTAATTATTATTATTGTCACAGATTATAAAGAAAGCATTATTCCTTGCGGATGCATGTGATTTTTCAATAACAAAACTGTCAATTATGCCAGAATTTGCTTGACTCATTGCAATATTCATTTATGTCTGATTATGATTTCTTTCTGTTTCATATACCACTTAAATTAGCCAAACGGTGATACTAAGTATGTTTTGTTTAATTTCTCTACTCTCTAGCCACACTATCACCGGGTCTATATTGTTACTGTTTTAGTCACAAAACAAAGAAAAAGTGTACCAAATAGAAAGGACTAGTGTTTGCAGAAGACAAAGATGACATTTAATTTGAGGTAGACTGTCTACTGGAGATAGTTGTCTTATTTCTGACGAGTATCTTGAGCTTGTGGAGCTTTTAAATAGGAACAACCCTCTAAATTCCCAAACAAAGGAAACTTTTGATTCTTTTTTGGTTAAAAAAAATCCAAAAAATCAGAGTGCCTATCCAGAGTATTTTTGATATAATTCCCATCTTATTTCTCAAGTAGTAATAAAGGTCTTGTAAAAGATACAATTTTGCTAGCAAATGATTGTATTTTCTGATATGAACAAATAAACAAATAAATAAAGTAATTTGGCATTCACACCAGTAGTTCCTAAGTTAATATAAATTTATATTTGAAGTCTTCCTTCCTGCAAACAATGCACAATATGACATCTTCTAAAAGCTTTTTAAAAAAAAAAATTTTTTTGGCTATTGACACTGGATACCAAAAAGAAAAAAAAAATGGTTTGGAACACTTAATAAAAATGCAATTCATCACATTTTAGGATGTTCGTTCTTTCTTAACAGTGAACAGAAACAGAACCATCACTTTATTTTGAGTGAAGCTGATTGAGGGTCATGTGGGAAAAATGTAGGTCATTTCTCAACCCATAATAGCCTGCATTTTGATTTAAAGATGCTTTATCCCACTGGAACAGAAGCATCTTGTTTTAAAAATGATATGTGTTAGACTAGAATATTTGTTTGGGAAACTTTAGATGGCAGGTAAAAGATGGTCACAAGACCATCTACTATATTATATAAATATGGCTAGATGTTTGGTATGATAAGTTTTTCATCATTAATGTTTATTTTCCAAGACTGCAGGACTTTATAGACACATAAAACAAATGGAGAGATGACATTTGAAATAAGGACAAGAAAAAATAAACAATTTAATTTTTTTTCATCCTGACTTCACTATATTAACACATGGATTTATTTCTCCTACCTCCTCAAACCACACTACAATTAAAAGATTACTTGCTCTGGGGCACCTGGGTGGTTCAGTGGGTTAAGCCTCTGCTTTCAGCTCAGGTCGTGGTCTCAGGGTCCTGGGATTGAGCATCTCATTGGGGTCTCTGCTCAGCAGAGAGCTTGCTTCCCCCTCTCTCTCTGCCTGCCTCCCTGCCTATTTGTGATCTCTCTCTCTGTTAAAAAAAAAAAAAAAAAAAAATCGCTTGCTCTGAGGAAAGCTGTTTGTCAGATTCTAGAGGGACATTCAGGCAGCCTAATGAGGCCCACTTAAGATAAACTGAGGATTTTTGTGAATGATTAGCCACTGAGCTCATGGGGTCTCCTGCCAACAGTCGTGTAAGTTAAAATCAGATTCTCCAGCCCCAGTCAAGATGACCACAGCACTGGTAAACATCTAGACCACAACCACAGAAACACACTGAGTCCAAACTACCCAGTTAAGATATTTCTGAATTTTTGACCTCAGAGAAACTAAGATGAAATATTTTTACAGTTTTAACGTGTTAAAAATTGAAAAAAAAATTTTACATGGTAATAGTTACTTAATAGAGGACTCAGAGGAGAAAGTACATCACAGCAGAGGGACACTGGTAACAAAATTTTAAAGCTGGAAGGCAAATAGACAAGTGATGTAAGACAGCGTATAGATGGGAATGAAGACAGACAGATAATTGAAAATCAACCAAAGTAGAACTTTGAATCCAGAATGTCCTCTTTCACTTCTAACCAAACCAAACCAAACAAACCAAAGCATTTTCTTTTGTCATTTTGGCAGAGGACAGATTGCTCACTCTTGTAGAGATAGTAGATTCTGGTACATGAGGCATGGCTGTGGAAAGGAGTGCCAGACTCAAATGAAGTTGATAAGATGGGAATGTTCTGGATGATCAGCAGAAATCCAGCCTCAGTATCCTGATGGTCTCCCAGAATTTTTTTTAAAATTAGAGCTGTACCTTCTACTTCCCAAGAGACGTAATTTAATGATTCCTTCCTTTAATCAGCACAAGAGAAAGAATACTTTCAGTGGAATGTGGAATGTACATATACAGTGAATAATACATACAGTGAAATAAATGGTGTTGACTGTTGGATCACTATACTGTGATCCACACGGTGGTAGAAAGGATTCTTAAATGGCTCCTGATGACTCACAGCCTTAGAGAATTCCCATGGGAAGGACCTGTGAATATGATGGCGTATCACTCCCTTATAAGGTTAAGGTGGAAGAATTTTGGTGAAGATGTCTCTAAGGTGTCTAACCAGTTGCCTGAGTTAATAAAAAGGGAGATTATCCTGGAGGCCTAACCTAAATAGATGAGCCTTAAAAGAGACTACAGGCCACAGCAGATGTGCTCCTTCTGGCCCTGAAGTGGCATACTTCTATGCTGCGGAGAGGGCCATGTTATTAGGACCCACAGGCAGATTTTTGGATCTGAGAGCAACCCTTGGCTAGCAGCCAGCAAGAGAACATGACCCTCTGTGCTATAACCATGAGAATTTATACAATCAAATTCTGCCAACAACCTGAATGAGCTTGGAAATAGATTCTTCCTTACTCAAGCCTCTGGCTGAGAATGCAGACTGGTCAACACTTTAATTTTGGCCTTGTGAAACCCTGGGCAGAAAAGCTGTCTGAGCCTTGCTCACCTACAGAACTGTGAGATTATAATTTTTTTTTTTTTTAAAGCCTCAAAGTCTGTGGTAATTTCCTATGTCACAAGAAGAAACAGAAACTAATATACACACTGTTGGATGAATTCTACCAATTCAAACAGAACTGCCATTTAACACATTGCCTCTTTTTTAACATGACTAGGTAACCCAAATAATTAGACTGAGGAAAAACATTAATCATAGACAATGAAGTATTTCTTTTCAGAAATGAAGGACATGAGTTTCCACATTAATAGGCCCATCGGGTGTCCAGGAAAAATGAAAAATACTCAAAGTACAATTACATTATAAAATTTCAGAACACAGTGGATAAAGATAAGATCAAGCTGAACTGTGTTAGATTTTTAATAATACATGCAAGTTAGAAGATGAGTAATACCTTCTTATACCAAGAATAAGTAGTACCCTTCTCCCTTGAGTTCTGTCAAAGCCAAATAAGCATACTGTATTATGGTAAAACAAATGAATTGTTTTGTAGACATGCATAAATGCATAAATGCATCTCCCATGCATTTATGGAAACTTCTGGAAGCTGTGCTCTCTAAAAGTCTAGAGATAACACCAAGATAAAGAAGACTTTGATTCCCAGAAAATAGAAGCCCTAGAGTTAGCTTTAGGAGAAGGATGCTAGTGAAAGGAAGTCCCAGGAAGAGTTGTATAGCAGCATGAAGAACAGCAGAACAATGGGGGTGGGTGCAAAAGGGGAGCGTTAGGGTAAAGGTCACCTTGAAAATAATGAATGGATAGGCATTTTGATTGATTTGGGCATACAGAAAACACCACTGAATGCTTTTAGAATTTAATGGACTGTTTCAGGAAAAGGAGCAGTATTTATAGAAAACAATACAGGGGCACGTGGGTGTCTCAGTGGGTTAAGCCTCTGCCTTTAGCTCAGGTCAAGATCCCAGGATCCTGGAATCCAGCCCTGCATCTGGTTCTCTGCCCAGCAGGGAGTCTGCTTCCCCCCCCTCTCTGCCTACCTCTCTGCCTGCTTATGATCTCTCTCTCTCTCTCTCTTTGTCAAATACATAAATAAAGTCTAAAAAGAAAAAAAAAAAAGAAAGAAAAGAAAAGGAAAGGAAAACAATACAAATTTGGGATGCCAGGGTGGCTCAGTCAGTTAAGCATCTGCCTTCAGCTCATGTCATGATCCCAAGTTCCTGGAACTGAGTCCCACATCAGGCTCCCTGCTCAGTGGGGAGCTTGCTTATCCCTCTGCCTGCTGCTCCCCCTTTTTTACTCTCTTTATCTGACAAATAAAATGAATAAAGTCTTTTAAAATGAAAAGAAAATAATACAAATTTTTAAAATAGGATTATTCATTTCAGAAGAGCTAAGTTTCTTGAAGATGCTTACTTATATATAATACTTGGCTTAGCATTGGATAATAATTATAGCTACATGGTAATATATACTGAGTATTTATTTAACCAGATATTGGGATATGAGTTTATTGTAGGAGTGGAGTGGAAAGAGAACAATGGATGGGACTTTTGATGTTAGAGATTTAAATCTTACACGCCATAATAGAAAATGATAAATAGTTTCTAAAAATTCTGCATCTCAATTTTAATATAAATGTATGTGCAAAGAGGTAAATATAAAAAGACATAACTTAAAAAACAACAAAAAAATACAACTAGAGAGTACTAGGAAATAGTGAGATAAAGACTACACTTCATTACCAGCCTTTTGGTTCCATTTGATTTTTTTTAACTGAGTATATGTACCTCTTTTATAAAAGAAAATTAATTAAAAAGGTCAAGGAAAACTAATTAAAATTTAAATGTAGGGGCAACGTGGGACAACATTTTCAACTACTGGTGACATTCGATAAGATGATGCACATAATTCAAATCACTCATTACTGGGAAAAGAAGAGAAGATACTGACGTGGTTGAGAGTGAGCGATCTGAAGGCCAACTCCATTTTTAAATCTTAGCTTCTTTAACACTAACTTTTATTCCTGGGCTAAATACATAATTTTCTCAACTCTAAACACTAACCCACACAACATTGTTCTTGGAAAAATAAATATGAGAAAGCTCGTAAAATGTTTGACATTACCTGGTAAATAGTAAGTCAATAAATATTAGCTATGTAAATTACTTGGAATATGTGCTTGGAATATTTACTAAGCAGCTTTATGTACACAGAAAGCACTGTCCTAAATCTGGGTATAAAGAAACATGAATGAAACAAGAATGATTTCTGTATATGGCCGTCTATCCAGAATATGTGGATAAATTAGATAAAAGAGAAATGAGAAAATAAAACAGCAAATTAAAAAAAAAATTAAAACTATTTTTGAATCCAAATCCTAATAAGTTCTCAGTGCTCGAAAAGAAACAGAGTAAGCAACTTCGGTAAGTGAGTGTGTGTGTGTGTGTGCATACATGTGCACACATGTGTGTTTGTGTGTGTATGTCTATGCTGAAGGGGGGAAGTTGTACTTTTAAAGGTTACCATTGTTTGCCTCATGAGGTGATGGAACCTAAGTCAGACTATATTCATCTGCTCAGGCTGCCATAAAAAATAACACATATTAGGTGTCATAAACAACAGAAATTTATTTCTCACAGTGTTGAAGTCTACAATTTTAAGATCAAGGTTCTAATCTATTCAGTTTGGGGGGGAGGCTTCTCTTCCTGATTTATAGATAGCCACCTTCTTGTTACATGCTCATGTGGCCTTTCCTCTCTGCTCACTTGGAGAGACAGAGAAAGCTCTCTGGCGTCCCTTCTTAGAGCACTAATCTGACTGGATCAGAGCTCCAATGTCATGACTTCCTTTAATTTTGATTATTTCTTTAAAGGTTCTATCTCCAAATGCAGTAAACTTGAGGCTTAGGGTTTCAACATATGAGTTTTGGGAGAACATATTCAGTCCCTAATATTCTACCCATAAGCCCTCCAAATTCATGCCTCCTTCTCACATGCAAAATATACTCATTCCATCCCAAAAGCCCCAAAAGTCTTAACTCAGTGTAGCATCAATAGAGTAGTCAAAAGTCTAAAGTCTTGTGTACATATAATCTAAATCAGGTATTAATAAGACTCAAGATACGTATTCATCTTGAAGCAGACTTCCTGTCTAACGGTAAACCTGTGAAACCAGGCAAGGCACATGCTTCCAAGATGCAATTGTTGGACAGGCATAGGATAGATGTTTCCCCAGTCCAAAGGGATAAATAGGAAAGAAGTAAAGGATATGGGTCCCTAGCAAGTCCAAAACTGGATAAGGCAAATACTATTAGGTCTTAAGTTTCAAGAATAATCTCCTTTGGCTTGATACCTATCTTCTGGAACCCCTGGGGCTGTTGTCTGTACACAAAATTGTGCCAGACTGGAATC
The DNA here is from genome assembly GCF_922984935.1 of Meles meles. NCBI lineage: Eukaryota > Metazoa > Chordata > Mammalia > Carnivora > Mustelidae > Meles > Meles meles. The sequence goes on from NC_060067.1 coordinate 76,053,580, forward strand.
CCTCCGCTAAGGTTCTTGCAGGCAGAGTCCCACCCACAAAGCAGCAACAGGCCTTGCCCTCAAGACTCCAGGTGGACATCCAAGGTTCCAGCTAGCAGCAGTCTGGCTTGTTGAAATGTTTTTGGAGGCCCCACCCTTTGAAAGTGAAGTAGACAGCCTTGGTCCCTCGACCGGCAGTGGGAATTGTAGCCCTATTGATCTTCTGCATCACCTGTAGGGTCATTCTTACCCTTTTTTAATAGAGAAGGTTCATTGCTCATTGCCAAAAAGCTTTATGGCCCCATCATGCATAATATAAGATAGTCCTACAACCTTCCTTCAGCTGCCTTATGTTTATCCCCTTCAGTTCAGACTGACAGTGTTTCTGTTCATATAATCCCAATATCATCTCTTAAAAAATGATAGTCCAGGGGACAGCCTTGGTGGTATCTTCAGAGCATGCTTTCTCATTTTTTGCAATATGGACAGACAGAATTTTCCAAATCTTCAAGTTCTTGTTCCTTTTTGTACAACAATTCCTTCTTCAATTATCTCTCTCTTTGTGGATTTTACTGTAAACAGTCAAGGAAGACCTAGGTCACGCCTCCAATGTTTTGCTTAGGAATTTCTTCAGCTAAATATGCAATTTCACCATTCATAATTTCTATCTTCCCCAAATCCTGGAACACAAGTGAGACATATTCTTAACCACTTTATAGCCAGGATTACCTTTCTTCCAATTTCCAATAACATGTTTTTCATTTCTGTCTGACACCTACAGAATGGCCTTTAATGACCATATTTACACCAACATTCTGTTAATTATTTACATATTTTCTAATGATGGGAGCTCTATATTCAGGTCTTCTTTTTTCTTTATGAGCTTTCACAAGAATTACCTTTAAGAAACATATTTCTACCAATAGTACCTTCACAGCAATCTAGGATTTTTCTAGCATGTATCTCAAAACTTCTCTACCCATTAGCCAGTTCCAAAGCTGTTTCTGTGTTTTTTAGGTATTTGTTATAGCAATACCTCATTTAATGGTACCAGAATATGTTAACTTATTCAAGCTGCCAAAATACAATAATGTAAACAACAGAAAATGTTTAAAGTTCAGGAAGCTAGAAGTCCAAGATCAGGGTTCTGACCCATTCAGTTTCCAGTGAGATCTTTCTTCCTGGCATGTAGATGACCATCTTGCTGGGTCGTCATATGGCCTTTTCTCTGTGCTTGCACAGAGAGAAAGAGATAGAGAATGAGATAGAGCACTCTGGTGTCTCTTATCAGGTGTCTAAACTTTTTTGATCAGGGCTGGCCTCACTCAAATGATTTCATTTAACCTTAAATTCTACCCATAAAGATTCTTTCTCCAAATAATCACATTGAGAATTAGGGCTTCAACATATTTTGAGGGGACACAAGCATTTAGTCCATAACACAGTCCAAGGGTAAAAAGGTAGATTTTATGATTAGGAACAAAGTGAGAAAAATAATGCATGTGCATTGGCATATTTTAGTAATTAAAAGAAGGCTAACTTTGGGAGCAGAATTGATAAGTTTGGACAAGTATGAGATAGGGAAAGATTTCAATGGAAGGGTATAATGAGAACCTTCATATTGTGATTTTCGGATTTTATTTTAACTGTGAGGGTAAATGATAAATGCATTAAGACAGGTAGCACCACAATGCAATAATGTGTTAGAAACATCACCATGTCAATTGCATTGAGAACAGATTAATTGTGGGTAATACTAAGAGCTGGCCAAATGAGGAAAACCAACAAGTAAAAAACAAAACAAAACAAAACAAAAAATAAAAGTATGAACCAAATACTTACAGAATTAATACAAATAACAATATATTACACTTATTCTGTTAATAAAAGAAGTACTAATAAAAACATCAATGTAATGTCATTTTTATCTCATTAAATTTTTATTTGGTGGGCACAAATAAGAGGAAAGTCAATATGTTGGAGTTACATTGATTGACTAAAATGATGAATTATAATAATTAACTAATATAATGCTATATTATTTTGACATGAATAGTATAAAAGCAGAAAAAACAACATAGGTTCAGCATCTCTGAGTACCTGGATGCAATCCAGAAAAACCTAGGCAGTGCCAGTTCCCCAGTGGTCATGTGGAAATGTGTTGGAGTGATTTTTGGTGTCACAATGCTGGCGAGGTTCTGTTGACAATTATTTGGGTGAGGATGGAGGAAAGCTAAAATTTCTGAAACACTCTGGCCAGTTCCTCACAAGGAAGAATAAATAGCCACACTCTAATGCCAACAGAGCCCTAAAAGAGGATGTTAGATGTCACAGACCTGTACCCCTGAAGTAAATAATGGATAATATGTTCATAAAAAAATAAATAAACAATTAAAAAAAAAGTTAATGTGAAAACCACAAAGCAGTCATTCCTTCTTTCTCCCTGGCCCAGAGACAGGCTTCTAGGGCAGAGGAAACCAGAAACAGCCACATTTCAGAAGCAGGAAAAATATACTTATATAGAGAGAAAATGTTTAATCTAATGGACTATGAAGAATTATTGGGATATTAATGCCTAAGAAATCTGTCCAAAGCAAGCATAAGGCTTAGAGAAATATTTGCTCTGTGAAATAGATTTCTATTTAGTGGTATAAGTTTTTGCATTTAATTTTTGATAGTCTAATTCATACTTGGTATACTATCTTCAGTCAAGCAAAATAGCAAAAGTTAATTTTTTTTCTTTGTTTTTTTTTCCATTTTATCCATTTTATTTATTTTTTCAGCGTAACAGTATTCATTCTTTTTGCACAACACCCAGTGCTCCATGCAAAACGTGCCCTCCCCATTACCCACCACCTGTTCCCCCAACCTCCCACCCCTGACCCTTCAAAACCCTCAGGTTGTTTTTCAGAGTCCACAAGTCAGGAAATGACAGATGCTGGAGAGGATGCGGAGAAAGGGGAACGCTCCTCCACTGTTGGTGGGAATGCAAGCTGGTGCAACCACTCTGGAAAACAGCATGGAGGTTCCTCAAAATGTTGAAAATAGAACTACCCTATGACCCAGCAATTGCACTACTGGGTATTTACCCTAAAGATACAAACATAGTGATCCGAAGGGGCACGTGTACCCGAATGTTTATAGCAGCAATGTCTATAATAGCCAAACTATGGAAAGAACCTAGATGTCCATCAACAGATGAATGGATAAAGAAGATGTGGTATATATACACAATGGAATACTATGCAGCCATCAAAAGAAATGAAATCATGCCATTTGCGACGACGTGGATGGAACTAGAGCGTATCATGCTTAGTGAAATAAGTCAATCAGAGAAAGACAACTATCATATGATCTCCCTGATATGAGGACATGGAGAAGCAACATGGGGGGGTAGGGGGATAGGAGAAGAATAAATGAAACAAGATGGGATTGGGAGGGAGACAAACCATAAATGACTCTTAATCTCACAAAGCAAAAGTTAAATTTTAAAAGACTTGGTATCCTCTACTTTCAGTTCAGTGAAATTATCCTATGAAACTATTAGAAACTCCAGGATTTCTTCATATATTAGCAGTGTTATTTATGCTAAGTATGGGAATGATTACTTATTACATAACTATCCACATTATGTTTTCCAAAATGTCTAATGGACATGAACATCTTTTCACAATACAATGATAGGAGAAAACATGTGCATATTTTACATAGAGTTTATAAAATATTTTATGTAAATGTTTATATTAAAAGGAAACCTGCTGACATGTATTAACAATGAATATCTTTGATGGATATTATTAGTGGTGGCATTTTAAAAATCTTCATATATTTTAAAAACTTCTATATAATGATTATTTTTGCTTTCTGTATTCATGGTTATTTGCAAAATAAGGCAGTACTTTTCTCATTGTAAAATATTCAAACAACATTGAGATATGGGAAAGATGTACTTTGTTTAAAGAGAGGTATTTCTGGGGATATTCCATAATTGAAAGTTTGTATAATTCAAGCCTAAAATAATTGAAGAATAATTTTTCTATAGAAAAGACAATGGAGAAAGGCAGTCTTAAAATACAGACTTTTTTTTTTTTTTTTTAAGATTTTATTCATCCATTTGACAGACAGAGATCACAATTAGGCAGACAGCAGGCAGAGAGAGAGGAAGGGAAGCAGGCTCCCTGCTGAGCGGAGAGCCCGATGTGGGGCTCAATCTCAGGACCCTGGGATCATGACCTGAGCCGAAGGCAGAGGCTTTAACGCACTGAGCCACCCAGGTGCCCCAAAACACAGACATTTCTAAACACAATGTATGCATTTAGGTGTATTTTCCTGTGGTGATGTTTTTTTAGTTTCGTCTTAAATAAAGGTATCTAAATTCAAGGTTTGACCTTCTTCATAGAAATTTAACACACCTAATTGAATTCCAAAGTTTCTGTTGCCTGTCAGAAACTTTTGGAACCGGCACTGGTTCTACTATTTAGTGAATTCTTAGATGATATTGTCATAAGATAAAAATATCTTCAGGGGCGCCTGGGTGGCTCAGTGGGTTAAAAAGCCTCTGTGTTCAGCTCAGGTCATGATCCCAGGGACCGAGGATCTAGCCCCGCATCAGGCTCTCTGCTCCGTGGAGACCCTGCTTCCTCCTCTCTCTCTGCCTGCCTCTCTGCCTACTTGTAATCTCTGTCTGTCAAATAGATAAATAAAATCTTTGAAAAAAAAAAATTTTCAAGTTATAATAATAGTTAATGTTAAAGTAACAGCACAGATGTTATAAAAAAAAAAATCCTGGAAATCCCAGTGCATATTAAAAACATTATGGTTTAAAAGATGCCCTTAAAAACAAAAAAACAAAAAACAAACAAAGAAAAACAGAGGGACTTGGCTATTTCTGTTTACCAGCTAAAGTGATGAAAGCTTGTGGCAGTCATAAAAACACAGTATACAGTGAGGTTTGTCCTCTAGTTTTTACATTCAGAAAGTCTTGATAATAAAAAGTCAACATTTTATATACTGTTGTTTTATAAAAATTCAATTACCCTGTATATATAATACAACAGGACACTCGCCTCTCTCCCACACACATTTTATTACCTTCTGTTCTCAATCACATATCCCTCTCTGGAGTTAACCACTTAACAGTTTGTGTGGTTGCTTCTAATCATTTTATATGTGCATAGTATATTGTATTGCCTGTGAGTAAGAAAAATACATTAAAATGTGTGTAAATAATTTTTCCTTTAACTTTTATGCTAAAAATCACTTTAAGTAATATTGAAGAAAAAATCCCCATGTATGCTCTAATGATTATTTTATTAATCAGTTCCTATGATAGAAAATTTAATTCTAAAAGTAAAAAAGATGGGAAAGAGGGGCACATGAATGTCTCAGTCAGTTAAGCGTCGGAATCCTGATTTTGGCTCAGGTCATGCTCTTAGTATCTGGAGATGGAACCCCAAGTCAGCCTCTCTGCTCAGTGGGAAGTCTCCTGGAGATTTTCTGTTTCCATCTTCCTCTGCCCCCCTCCCTTGCACTCTTTCTTTCTCTGCAAAATAAATAAAAAAATCTTAAAAAAGAAAGAAAGAAAGAAAGAAAGAAGATGGGGGAAAAAGAAGAAAACCAGCTTTTTCTATTGAGTCAGTATAATGTAAACTACACATTAGCATGGTGATTTTCTTAGAAAAATAGGGCCAGCAGTCTACTGAGCTATGCTTATGCCTCCTTAGAAGCAATTTAAAGAAAGTTTAAAGAAAATACTTCTATTAGGATTGAGGCTAAATTACCTTTGTGAGATGATGGTGAAAATGTTTCTTTAAAAAAAGGAACCTATGGACTCTGAAAAACAACCAGAGGGTTATGAAGGGGCGGCGGGGCGGGGGGGGGGGGGGGTGGGAGGTTGAGGAACCAGGTGGTGGGTAATAGGGAGGGCACGTACTGCATGGAGCACTGGGTGTGATGCCAAAACAATGAACACTGTTATACTTTAAATAAGCAAATAAAAATAAAAATAAAAAAAAGCCACACTGAGTTGCATATAAAGTATATTTCAATAAAGTTCTTTTAAAAAAGAAAAAAAAAACACCTTTTAAAGAAGTATTAGCTAAGTATTTTTTTACAGAAAAAGGTTTAGTTACAAATTCCTTCCCGAAGAAGCAATTTTAAAACTTGTGATCCCACTGCCTTAAAATCTTGCTTCTTCTAAGTCTCTCCTCTAATGTGATACTAGGTACCAGCTATTTATTTTCAGCATGATTCAGGTTAGTAAATTATGAGGCAATGGCTCTTTCAACAATTAGTAAACTCCTGTGCATCCTTGCAGTTTTCCACAGTCATGGTTAAAATACAGTGATTTTACCAGCAAAGATGTGTCATGGACAGAACACAAAATAATTAAAAGAATCCAAAGAATTTTTTTATTGATCAATGAGAAGTTTAGCTTTGGAGAGAAATATAGTGCTAATAGAGATTACCATCGAGGGTAAATTCTTGGATCCACCTCCCAGCTTTAGATAACTTATATTTGACTTTTGATTATGGTCCTCATCTCAGTTGTGCTTCAAAAAATGGGTAATTCAAATTACATAAGCCTTTTGAGAGCTAGAAACACTTTTGAGAAATAGAAAAATTTGAATTTATGTTAAAGATAAATCTGGGTTGCTGTTGTCATAATTTTCAATAAATCAACCCACAGTGACTCAGTACTGGAATAGGAATGGTGAGCATGTGTGTGTTCACAGTTTTTGTATTTGTAGAAGGAAAAGGTGCTTAACAGATGGAGCAATATTGAACTTTACCCAGAGTTATATTCATCTTATGCACAAGTCCATGCAGCAAGCAAGCCAACTTGACAGTTTAATTCCACATTAGGATAATGCTTGGAAGGGTAATCCTATTCGCACTGCAGGATAAGGATGCCTGTGTAGTAGCTTTGGCCTATAAAGTTGTTAGCTATAAATTCTGAGTTGGCATTATGAGCTTCTTAACTTTTAAACCTGCCTTTTCTTAACATCCTATTGCCCCATAAACCCATCTAACCCATTATACTTTTCAAAATCACTTGGCAAATATACCCAAAGCAATAAAATCTGTTTTTCATTTGGATTATCTTATTCTAGACATAATAATCACGTGTATGTAAAAGACACAGAATGAGTTATAAACAGACCAATTTTGTTTATGAGGGTAGATTTTTATTTTTATTTTATTTATTTAAGATTTTATTTATTTATTTTTTTGAGAGAGAGTGACAGAGAGAGCATGAGAGCAGTGTGGGGGCAGAGGAAGAAGCTGACTCCCTGCTGAGCAAGGAGCCCAGTGCAGGACTTGATCCCAGGAAACTGGAATCATGACCTGAGCCAAGGGCAGCCACTTAACCAACTGAGCCACCCAGGTGCCCCAAGGGCAGATTTTTAAAGAGAACCAGAAGAGTGTCATTTTGGCTATATTTAAGGATAAAACCATCAACTGCTAGTTTGCGAAAAGATAAATGTCCACAGTATTTTTTTCTAAGGAAAGTAAAAGAAGAAATGAAAACACCTCTTTGTTTACTTAGGTTTTAGAAAAGAGTCATTGTTCATCTGTGTACCTAGCCCATGAGATTATACAGTGGAAATAGTTTATATTCTGCCACTGTGGAGTGACCATAGGACAGCACTGAAGGTAAGCTCTGAGGAAGCTGGGCAGGTATTTGTCCTGCCTTTGTCATTTAAGCATTGGCTAGATGTCTGAAGTTTCCAGCTGACAGAAGTTAACAAAAGTGTTTTAAGGCCAAACATTTTTCCTTTTAGCTCTTAGTTTTCCAGAAGGAGAAAAATCAGCCTTGGACCTTACGTCTTGGGTGGAATCAATTCTTGAAGTCTACAGATCCTGCCATCTCTCTGCTTAGAGAGGTCTGTCGTCACTGAGACGAAGTCTGAAACCCTTTAATACTGTTCTGCTTCCAAATGTAACCACCTCTTTGAGGGTATTTCTTTTTTTTTTTATTTCTCAGTGTCAATCTGTGTTTTATTTTATTCTTTTTATTGGAGTTCAATTATCCATGACCCACCTTTCTTCTGTTATCCTTTCAATTAATTATAATTTATATTAGTTTGACATAAAATCCTCTTATTTTATATTTGGTTATATATATATCTTATATTTTGACTGCATTACTTTTTTTTAATCAACAGACTGTTTTTTTCAGAACAGTTTTAGGTTCATAGCGAAGTTGAGCAGAAAGTACAGAGTTCTCACATACCTCCTCTTCTCCCCATACACACTGGCTGCAACAATTTTGTTCTTGCTTTAATTGTATTTTTCAGTGGAAGCATCACTAGATGTTGTTTTCATGTTTATATCTACAGAAGGAAGAATGTTTATAATGGTTATTACTATAAGGATTATCTGTATACATTCCTAACAAACTATCAGAAATGTTAACTCTAATGGGAGAGACGTCTAGAGATTTAAAATAAGAAAGATTCTTGGATTGTCTTAAAAACACAGGACAGTTTCATCATCTATTAGATGTCTCTCATAGGCAGAAAGGATAATGGCAGCATGTGTGATGTGCTTTTGCCAGCCTCCACCTGTTGTCTCAATAACAAAAACCAGGTTTCCAGGGCACCCGTGTGGCTCAGTGGGTTAAAGCCTCTGCCTTCAGCTCAGGTCATGATCCCAGGGTCCTGGGATTGAGCCCCACATCAGGCTCTCTGCTCAGCGGGGAGCCTGCTTCCTCCTCTCTCTCTCTCTGCCTGCCTCTCTGCCTATTTGTGATCTCTCTCTGTCAAATAAGTAAATAAATAAAGTATTTAAAAAAATTAAAAACAAAACAAAACAAAACAAAACACACCCAGGTTTCCATATACAAGCTTTGTGAGTCTTTTTCATTAAATGTAGAACTTTATCCCCCAATATTCCAAACTTGTAATAATATATTTTAGGAGATCTAAAAGACTTGCTATTCTCTATTACTTGAATTAATACCGAACAGCTGTACTTTGTTATCTTATTTGAATAGCTATAATTCCTGCTTTATCATGTCATATGTGAATTTAGATGATATAAAATTCACTGTCTCAGGTGGCTTAGTCCTTGCACATCTGCCTTCGGCTCGGGTCATGGCCCAGCGACCTGGGATCCAGCGCCACATTGGGCTCCCTGCTTGGCGGGAAGATTGCTTCACCCTCTCCCACTCTCCCTGCTTGTATTCCCTCTCTTACTGTGTCTTTTTGTCAAATAAATACATAAAATCTTAAAAATAAAAAGTCACTGTCTCTGTTCTGCATGATCATTAACAAGGGAAAATTTTGAAATGATAAAAACATTAACATTTAAAATTTGTTTAAAATGAACATTTATAGGCTTTTTACAAACATTAATTCGATTAATCTTATCTGATTATTAATACTATCTTTTAAATATTAATATTATCTGTTAGCAGTTATTTCTTTTTTCAAGATTATTGATGAATTCCAGAGAGATGAGTTTACTTGCCACCTAAGTAGTAATTGATGGAGACAGGATTCAAATCCAGGATGTCTTGCTCCAGAGATCTTAGCCATGAAACAGGCAGTGTTAAGAAGGAGATAAGAGATAATTTAAGAAGGAGATAAGATAAAATTTAAAAACTGGTCAGTTTTTAAGATAAAATTTAAAAACTGGTCAGTTTTTAAATTTTCCAATCTTCTAGAAGAATATAGCCCATAATCAGATTTGTCTACTCTTTCTTACTTTTTTAATTTATTATTTTACATTTTAAATTTTTGTTATCCTACTGACTTCATCCTATTTATCTTTTGTCATTTTTGCTCAGTTCAGGATTCATGCCAACTAATGGTACAAGAACAAATTCTCATTGAGACTCTGATATCTTTTACTCTTTCAGACTTTTTCTATAGTCTGTACATTAATCAAATGTATTATTTGTTTTAAATATTTTTGAGCACAACATGCTGTATAAAAACTAGTTAAATAAATCAGCCTCTCTTCTAAAATGTTTATTGCAATTGTTTTAGAATTTATTAAAAGTGAGGTAAAAGAAAAACCCCTTAGTATAAAATTGTGTCAACTTTTTCTCTTATTTTGAAAGTCAAAGGAAATGATCTATAATCCTAGGACTATGATCAAGAGATTTTTATTATGAAGTTAGTTTGATTTTTCATGAGTTAAGTCTGTGAACACACAAACAAAACAAGGCCAAATAAAAATAACAATTACATCCCTTACTAGTAAGCAAGACTTAAGTAGAATACCAAAAATCTGCAAGAATGATACCCTAATTTCCACTAAATGAGATATTTTCAACATTGCCTACATACTAAAATTTTCTTGGAATCTTTGTATAAAATACACAGGTGCACAGATTTCACCACCAGAAATTTTTGTTTAATTTTTATGTGATAGAACTTGAGAATTATTTTGTTACTAAGCTGTTTCACATTTACCTTTTGATACAATGGCATATGATAAAATACACTCATTTTAAATGTTCAGTTCCTGTATTTAAAAATGTTAATATATGTGTAACCATCACACATTAAGGTTTATAGAATACTATTATTTCACAGTACCTCCAAAATTTTCTTGTACACTTTTGTACTAAACCCACCCTCCTATCCCTGTCTCTCAGTCATCATAGATTTGTTCTTAGTCTCTCTAGAATTAGTCTTGCCTTCTTACTGCACAGTATTATATTGTGGGTTTATACCAAATTTGTGCAGGCATGTGTGTGTATATACACAGACACACACAAATATTTACACACATACAAATATACATACACATAAACACATATACATGTAAATATATATGGTGTGTATATATAACTTTCTCTCTCTATATATATATGCTTGCATTTATATATATAAATTATATACATATATGTTTTTTATATTGTATATACTGTGTGTACACACACACATACATATACTTGTATTTTTTTCAGTTCTTTTTAAAATTTTTGCCTACCCTGTTAATCCTATGTTAGAGAAAAATTTTCTCCTATTTCTTTCTGGAATTTATATGGCTTTATCTTTTTTATGTTTAAGTGTATGACCAATTTAGTTCATAAATATTTGGAAAGAGGAAATGGTTAAAGTACATTTCTTTGGCTACCTATTCTACTACTCTTCCACTGTTGAGTAAAAATATTATTCTTTGCTATGGCAGCATTGCCAAAAGTCAATTAACATGATCTGGGGAAAGGCTTAGTTTTTAGTGGGGTTAGTAGAGTACACAGGCAGATTTTAGTGGAAAAGAATAGTGCATTTCTATACTCTTTGAATTGTTCTATTTGATCTACAAGTCTTTCCTTACGTGAATACTACATCATTTGATATTTTGAGAATAGGTCTTAAAGTAAATACATTAGTGTAAGTTTTCCAATTTTGTTCTATCTCAATTTTAGTTGTTTTTTTTTTAATCACTTTTTCGTTCTATATATTATCAGAATCAGTATACCAACTTCTACCAAAACAAAACCAAAAAAGAGTTTGGAGGTATTTTCGATTGAGATTATGTTGGATATTTGGATCCATTTCAGGTATACCAAGAATTTTATGATATCATTTATTTTAATCCATGTAATAGGTATCTCCACATTTTAGGTCTTTTTCAATTATTGTCGGAAATATTTTGTAATTATTAGTATATTTGTTTTCCATGCATTGTGTTGAATTTATCCCAAAGTATTTTGCTTTATTTATGCTTTTTAAATGGTATTTTTATTTCACCCACTAATTTTTTTCCCCAGTGTATGAAAAAGCAATGGTTTTTTTTTTCTAGGTCCCTTTGTATATTCCATCAATGATAAAAATCTTGCTTTCTATGAAAGAAAATATTCTTACTTTCAATTTTTGCAATAAACATGCTTTGAACTTACTTTTCTTTTTTGTTGCACTAAATAGAATCTCCAAAAAAGTGTTACATAGAAGTAGTAAGAATGGGGATCCTTGCCTTCCTATAGAGGGAAAGCGATCATTCATTCATCACTAAGTATGAAGTTAGAGTAGGTTTTTCAAAGATGCCCATTACCCGAATGGACAATTTCTTTTATTCTTGAGTAACAGTTCTTATGAATGGATGTTTAGTTTTGTTACATGTCATTTCTCTATCTAATGATATGATCATATGCTTTTTCTGATTTATTCTATTAATATGATCAGTAATGTATGTTTTTGATCTTGAAAGGTGAATCCAAACTTATATTCCTGGGGAGTGGGAACCTTCTTTTCATGATATATTATTATTTTTATATATTACTCATATGCCTCTCTGAACATTTTGTTAAATATTGTTATGTCTTTTATTCAGGATGGTCTCCCAAAGTGCAATTTACTCAACTTAGTGAGACCAGAACGTTCTTATCTGGTTATGCCTCTTTTTCACTGGGACCCAGGAAATACACCAGCCAGAAAGCCCGACACTGTCCATAAAAACAATTAGTCCTGCTGAGATGATCAGGCATAATTGTTTTAAATGGAATCAGTTATGTCTTTGATGTCTTATGTCCTAAACAGACCCACTAACTATGTCAATGGGCAAACAAAACTTAATTAAGAAAGCAGAATTTCATAAGAATGATATTTTTTATTTCCATTACAAGGGATGTTTTCAGCACGGCAAAAAATCACTGTTGCCCAGATTTTATCACCAGGAGTTTTGACTTGTTATATTTTTACTTAATTGGATATTTATTCTTTTTACTTCTGTTTTTGTTTTTAATCTCCCCAGGTGATTTTAATATAAAGCCACAATTTGGAAATAACTGCTCTAATTACAATAAGTTATAATTACTTTTTGCACAACACTACCAATGTGTTATCTTGTTCTCATGAAGGAAGTTAAATAACATGTACAAGTTCATATATCAGGTGAATAGATAATCCTTATAATCTGCTGATCACCAATGTGATTCTTTTATGACATGATCATTCATGTGCAGCCACAGAAGAGATATGTGGGAGGTTCAGGAAACAATACAGATTATTATATTTAGAGGCTATAGAGACAGGAGGTTCTGTACAACATGCAGAGCCACAAAGGAAAAACACCAGGGTGGTTAGGGGACAGAAAACAGAAATGAGGGGAAGGTTTTGGCTATTGCTTTTATTGAGATTTGCACAGGAAAGGCAAGGAAATCAGGCTAGTATGAGCAATTTAGGATTGGCTGGTTTGAATAATTTTAGTGGGTTTGGGTTATAGGAGTGATCCTCAATTGCCCAGCACCTTATCCAAACATCCTTATGGCAAAAGATTATTGCTTTCTTGGGGTACATAAGCCAGGAGAAATGGTTATGGATTGTTTAGAGTATCTTCGATATGCAACAGACTGGGCCTTTTGCCTTCTCTAAGGATTGCCTAGCTCAAGGAGAGGCAGTCTCCTCCAGGGTGGAAAGGGTTTTTTTACAATATCAAAACAATTGTTGAATAATAATAATGATGTCAAAATAATCATATAATACACAGAAAATTAAAAATAGAATACAACCAACATACCTTTTTTCTTGTTTTGTTTTGTTTTTGCACTCTGAAGTGATGCTCGCCAATATTATATTTTTTCCCTTAGTTTAGTAAAATTTTCATTTTTTAATCTCTTACTCATATTAACTGGATGTCCTTTCAAAAGTGAAAAGTGTGTAATTGATAACCCCAAGAGTGGACAATGTCCCCACTACATTATGCAATGATTCTTCTCAGAAATTTTCCTGATAAAGACTTAAATCTTATTACATATGACTTAAAAGAACTACTTAATATTGTTGAAATAAATTTTTAGGCCCAAGCTTCTCCTGCATGGTGTTCCATGTCAGGTAACTGAAACTTAGATAACTTTTGTGTTTCTATAAATGCTCGATTGACCAGAAATACATTAGTCAACCAATTCCCAAATGCCAAGCCAACTTTGGGCCTTCTAACCCCAAATAACAGATATTTTCTACTTTCTTTTCCTGGTTCTTTATTCTTTTTCCTATAAAAACGTCGTTTTCCACAATGTTTTGCAGTTCTTTGAAAGGAAACTGTTCATAAAGTGTTACATGAAGTTTTTTTTTTCTATCACCTAAACTGTCTTTTTGAATCATTTTTTAAAAGTTTTTGGCAATGCGGAATAGGGTCTGAAGCTGACTGCTAACAGCCTACAGGATAACCAACACACAGACAAAGCACCTGCTCAACCCTTTAAGCTCATCATTCTTCTTGTATTACTGAGAGCTGTGGGTAAGTCACTCTGAGATTCAAGCTCTGCTCCTTTGCTTGTGGTTCTCTGATCCAAACAAATTTATTTTAAACACACACACACACACACATTTATACGAAACCTGGGTTCGAGGAAATGTTCTTGAGTTTGTTAAAGTTCCAAGAAGACTCCAGGATAATTATCCTTATTATCCTTATCCTTATCGTTATTATTATCCTTATCCTTATCCTTAAAGAGTCTGAACCAGGTGGAAGTACTGATGGACTCACAAAGACTTGAGGTAAGTCCACAGCATCAACTGCTAGGAGACTTGGGGAAATAAATAAAGACAAGAAATTCAGGCTGTTTTGATGATCAAAATCAAAACCGCAGAATGTGGAGGGTCAGACTGGTAAAAGCCATTAGGGCATCTGTCACTACAAAGGAATAAAGGAACCTTCTCCTGAAAGAAATAATAGATCTGTTGCTAATGGGAATCTTGGAAGCCAAACCACAAAATTAGCATGGGCTGAGCACTTAAAAGGTATTAGCGTGCTCTCCGCCTAACTCTAAGACTCTTGTGATAGGGTAAGTTGGTCACTAAATGGGTTACATTGACAGTAGATCACCCACCAACCTCAAGAAAATTTCCATGCAACATGGTAGGCTGTAAAACACCATAAAATCTTCAGCCTAGCAGCACATCTTTCTTAGGTATTAATTTGGTACTGAAAGATCTAAGCCTTAGCTAGAGAAATGAAATCCTCAAGTTTCAAAAATCAAACCCACTATTGAAGCAGGAGAGTGAGGTTCTTGTCTCACAGAGTTGAAGAATGAATCTTATGAACAAAGGAGAGTGAGCAAAACGATAGAATTATATATATGTATATATTTTTTTTTTTAGAGAGAGAGAGAGATTACAAGTAGGTAGAGCAGCAGCCAGAGAGGGGAGGAAGCAGGCTCCCTGCCAAGCAGAGAGCCCGATATGGGGCTCGATCCCAGGACCCTGAGATCATGACCTGAGCTGAAGGCAGAGGCTTAACCCACTGAGCCACCCAGGCACCCCAACGATAGAATTATATTAAACAAGGATACCGAAAAGGCTCTCAGGAGTGAGAGGGGTCCTGACCTGGTTGCCAGTGAGGACTTTTCATCTCTGGCCTTTTATTAGAACTTTACCAGGAAACTTGCTGGTGGTTAGGTCAGTGGGCTAGAACTAGACAAGGTGCTTATACATTGTGTGTGTGTTTGTTTCTGTGACATCTATGATCTATAGATATGTACTGCTTGGTCTGGCTAATCTTTATACTGAACTTTTCCTTTGAGGCCTGATTAGTTTTTGTGGTCATTTTTATTTTCTGTGTTTACAATGTAATTATTAGAAAAACATTTTAAGGCTAGTAATTGGGATAGGGTGGTCTAAATTTTCCTGATCTCTCTCTGTTCTGTCTCAGCATCTGTATAACTGAAATACCACTGGAGCCTAGTTGGGGTTCCTATTCTTTCTCTACATGAAGTCCCATCTGTAAGGGCCTACTTAGCCAGAGTGACTCCATCTCGGTAAAACAGCCATTTGGTTATTTGTGCAGTAAACTTAAATTGACCCTGCCCACCCCCCAGAGGAACTTACTTAGAAACAAGTCTGGGAAACCAGTAAAATATGGTCGTCCAGTCCCTGATAACAGAGCCCAAATACAAGGACGGGTCAGGTCAGGAGACAGTCAATCAATAAAGCACACATACTATCTCCCTAACCATCAAAGAATGTAAACCCCACCTTTTGGGTGCCAAACCTGGGCGCCAATTCTGACCAAAGTGATAGGCTAGTTCATACAGCTACTGCAGGGTAAATTTTAATTCAATTGGCCACCCATGTGTGACTTAGCAACTTTCTCTGTGTGTTACAATCTCATTGGCCAGGCTCAACCACATGGCCTTTGCTCTATAAAAGCTAGTCTGTGAGGCTGGCGGCGGGGCGGGCAGGGGGAGATGTGTGTGTCGCTCTCTCCATAAGAGACGGCCCCGGCCAGTCAGTTTGATTTTCGATACTGGCGCGAAATAAATCTTTGCTTGACCTTCACTTTGTATCAGTCTCACTCCTTTGATCATGGACCCCATCACCATCCTTTCCCTATTCACTACCTTCCAGCACACGTGCTTATTTTTTGTCTAAGAACTGTGGTCCCGGAAACTCTAGATGTCTACAAAAATGGCAAAATCCTGCCAAGACAATCTAGAATTACTATGTTCATCATGGGGAATATTCCAGTTAGATAAGAGTATTCATTTAAGAACAAGAATTTCCAAACCAAACAAACTGGATGGGATACCTACTTTAATTGGCATGCAGAATCCTACAAAAAACTTGAAAATTCTAAAATAGCTTCATTGAAAAAGCTAATGAAAAATGAAAGACAAAGGAAGTAGACCTAAAACAAAAGACTAAGATTGATATGACCCTACTACCCCCTCTATCTTATTTATGTATTTAGTCTACTAATTCTCTGAATTACCTTTCCACTCTGAAAAGACTACAAAACCATAAATAAAAGTAAAAGCCTTCTACATCTACTCCAACACCCCGATATCTACCTTTGAAAGAGGGCCCCCATGGGCCCCTCACAGGGTTGTTAGGACTCTGAGGGTGCTCCAGTAAACTGCTATCAATAATTCCCTTGGGGAATTCCCAAGGGGAAACTAACATTAAAATTAATGAAAACCTTGCCAAATTCTAATAGATAACTGGGGCTACACTGCTTACTTTAAACCTACTTGCTCCACAGCCTGTAGGTGAGATATTGGGAAAATTGGCAGAAACCAGCAGAGAGAGAATTCTTACCAGAGTCAGTTCTCCTCGATCTCCGTATTGCCCAGTCAAGGAAGGAAGGGAGGATTTCACGTTAACCCTTATTGGTCCTCTCTCCCATGGACAGCTATGGTCTTCTTATTTGTCTTTTTATATGTTCTGAGAACTTGGCTCGGTTTCCTGCCTGCCTGGGACATGCAGGTTATAGGTTCTTTGATATATAGGTGAAGTGGGAGATCTAGGTTCTTGTCTCACAGAGGCAAAGAATGAATCTTGAAAACAAAAAGGAGTAAAGCGATAGATTTTTATTAAGCAAGGATACAGAAAAATCTCTCAGGAGTGTGAGGGGTCCTGACAGGGTGCCACTGAGGGCTTTTAGGGTTGGTCTTTTGTAGAAAGCTAACCAGGGAACTTAAATCTTTTTGACTTCTCTACTGGTAGCATCATTGATTAAAAGCTAGTGATAACATCTTTAATGGTTTACTTCTCTTTAAGGTCAGGTTATTTTCTCTGTTGGCCACAGGAGACTGCCATAAATAAGACTCCCCCCTCGGAAACCTAGGGCAGGGTGGTCTGCTGTGTCCCTTCATCTCTGATTTCCTTACACCTCCACATTTTGGGGATTTTGGTGAGCTTCATCACACAGCCTCCTATTTATGTCTCCCTACCTAACGCCATTTGCTCTTTACTCACAGGCAACTTAACCATCAGCCTGGGGGCTCAAAAATATAGCCAGGGAGAAATGTGGGTTGCACCATGTTTTTAGTTACCTAGGGCTGGACAGATATGTGGTATGTCCTATATTTGCAGCTAGGATCCTACTAACTATTGCCAGCTTTCAGGGAATTGTCTTAAGTCTTTTTGACTTTGGGCTGTCTATGGAAGTGCCTATGGATCTTGGGAAGGTAATATTTTTTACACCCTCGTTGGAGAGGCCTCTTGGATCCATAGGTTGTTCAACATTG
Source organism: Meles meles (assembly GCF_922984935.1). Lineage (NCBI taxonomy): Eukaryota > Metazoa > Chordata > Mammalia > Carnivora > Mustelidae > Meles > Meles meles. The sequence goes on from NC_060067.1 coordinate 76,071,485, forward strand.
CCAGGAATATTTACTGTTTGTCCCAGCTGAAAACTGACAAGTTATTGAAAGGACTTTTATGTAGGTCTGTGGTTATAAGTTGACCACATTGGAAAATGATACTCAAAGTCTAATAGGAACTTTTTTAAAAGCCTTCTCTCCCAAGCTAAATGAAATGGTGTACTCAGAGGGAAAGAAAAACATTCCAAAGACAAACAGCTATAAATCTATTACATTTGAATCTTTTGATTTCTATCTTAGCTGAAGATTTAATCCCTGATATAAAGAAGACATTTAAGATAATGTAGTTTTATGGGTGCTGGATTAGCACCTTGATATAATTCAGGTTGCAACTCAATTCTTTAAGGAATTAAGTTAAACAACTGTCCTACAAATTGAGCACAAACTGTAAAACTTGTTTTAGAAATTGAGTCTTTACAAGAGCCAGAAGTGCTCACCTATCCTTTTACCAATCCCAAAACCTCCCCTATTCATCTCATTTCTTTTTCTAGATTTTTATATATTTATTTGAAAGAAAGAGAGTAAATGAGAGAGACAGCATGAGCAGGGGATGGAGGAGGGGGAGGGGCAAACTCCCCTGCTGAGCAGGGAACCCAATGTGGGGTTTGATCCAGGACCCTGAGATCATGATCTGAGCTGAAGGCAGTCGCTCAACCAATTTGGATCCGATTGCCTTTTTTTTTTTTTTTTTTTTTTTAAATAAACCAGTGAGGGGCGCCTGGGTGGCTCAGTGGGTTAAAGCCTCCGCCTTCGGCTCAGGTCATGATCCCAGGGTCCTGGGATCGAGTCCCACATCGGGCTCTCTGCTCAGCAGGAAGCCTGCTTCCTCCTCTCTCTCTGCCTGCCTCTCTGCCTACTTGTGATCTCTGTCTGTCAAATAAATAAATAAAATCTTTTAAAAAATAAATAAATAAATAAATAAATAAACCAGTGAGTTTTGCATTACCATCCTAATGGCCAACATTTCAAAACAGGAGTTTATAAGATCTGTTCGTTGGTTTAATTAAAACTGGCATGACTTTAGAGACATCAGTTTTGAATATAACACTTTTAGTCTACCTAGGTTTACTAAAAGTCAGATAAGCTCATGTTATATCTGTTACAGAATTTGTCAGCAAGAAAAATTACTTAAGATATTAGTTAGCTATTTAATGTCTCATGAAATTTTCATGAACTATCTAAACACAATCATTAATAAGTAAATTAAATAGCTGTAAGTAAAAGCTTGTAAGTGGATTTTTCAACAATATTTATGATTCATGATATGTCTTCTTAAAAATAGTTTCCAAAATCTTTTTGGCAACTTGTAACTTTAAAGTTATACTGAAATAAATTAAATAATAATTTTCATTGAGTATCTTGATCATTTCCAAATAAATACTGAAATATTAGTTGAAGAACATAGGTTTATCTTCTTTTTTTTAAATGAATATTTTATTTATTATTTGACAGAGAGAGAGATTATAAGTAGGCAGAGAGAGAGGGGGAAGTTAGGCTCCCTGCTGAGCAGAGAGCTCTATGCAGGACTCCATCCCAGGACCCTGAGATCAAGAGCAGAGCTGAAGGCAGAGACAACCCACTGAGCTACACAGGCACCCCAGTTTATCCTCTTTTTTTTTTTTTTTTTTTAACAGAGGAACTAAAGATATATGGGTCTGTAAGTAAACATGTTTTGGACCACATTGAAAAATTTACTATGAGGGAGAATGTATTTCTAGAAATTATGAAACACATTTATAAATTGGCTGATGCTAGTATAATAGTCTACAAATTATTTCTTAGTTTTCACTAATAATTACGGAGCCTAAGTGTTAAGAGTTCTAAATAACAGGGGTGCCTCCGTGGCTCAGTCGGTTAAGCTTCTGCCTTTGGCTCAGGTCATGATCCCACAGTCCTGGGATCCAGCCCCGCATCAGGCTCCCTGCTTGGCAGGAAGCCTGCTTTTCCCTCTCCCACTCCCCTTGCTTGTGTTCCCTCTCTCGCTGTGTCTTTCTCTGTCAAATAAATAAAATATTTTTTAAAAAATTATAAATAATGTATATAACCAAAACTATTAAAAATAATAAGAGAACGATCTCTATGCAAGGAAAGTAGGATGTGTTTTAGTAACAAAGGTATAAAGTACAGAGTTGTGTTTTTGTAAAGGGGAAAAAAAAGAATAATTTTGTCTAAAGTAAAACAACTGATTATTATATAGGACACAACCAAAATGGATATAAACAGTTATAGAAGTTGTGGAAAAAGAATCTTGGGAAAATAATTTTTTGTGTAGTCAAGCTGACTTAGAATGTTGGAATGGCTTTATTTAAGTATCTCTTTTATTTTTTTATTTTATTATGTTATGTTAGTCACCATACAGTACCTCATTAATTTTTGAAGTATCTTTTTGAATGTGCTTTAATTTCAAAAGTACACTAGGGTTTAGATTATTAGAATGGATTATCGGCCTTACTTAATAAGAAATTATAAACAAATGTTTTTCTCTACTGTTTAAATAATCTTCCTGGAAAGCAGAAGTTTTGTGTTTTACCAAAATAATTTACTGTGCTTCACATTTTCTAATCAGATCTTTGACTACTTAAGAAAACTCAATCTTCTCAATTTTAAGATTTCTTACAGTTTTCTTGTAACTATTTATCTAAGGTTTCTTATAACTATGTAACATTCTGTATTTGCCTTTGGAGTCTCTAATAGGTTAAGTGCATATTTTTTGACAAAGTTCTCAAAAATCAAATTCTAAATAAAGTTTTTTTGATCTAAACTCACTTGAGGATTTTTCCAAAGAGTCCCTGGAGCATCTCAAAAGATTTTTTCCCTCTCCTTATAAAAAGAGGAATATTTGACATGTTAAATTACATAGAAAACGTTGTTAAATAAGAAGTGATGTTTAAACTTCTTGAATTATACTTGTATGGGTGTATGTTATTAATATCAGTATTCTAGAAACAATATAAAATTCTTAAAAATCCAGTATGTTCTAATGCAATGTTATCCGTAATAATCCCAGTTATCACCTTAAAATGTCATATATCACAGAAATAACTAAATTCCCTTGTCATTTCCATTATAACAAACTCTCGTCATATCTTTAGCCATGGGAATTCATACTTCACAACTGAAGTCCTGTCCTGTGTAAATTACATAGGACATCTGGTCCTATGTAAATCCCAGAGACCTCAAAATTAAATTCACCAGGAGGAGAAATAGTTGAAATCAGGGTAGACTGTTTCCTCCTAAAACATCATATCAAGAACATTTCATTTATCTTTCTCTGTGACTGTTTTCCTAAAGCTTATACTATAAAGGTCTTTGTGATCTTTTGTCCACGCTTTTTCTTGCCCTTGCCTAAAAAGATAATATTATTCTTGTATCTCAGGCCATTGCAAGAGTGTAATCTAATCTCCAACAAACTGTTGGATTTGTTATAATGCTGGTGATCCTATGGTTCTTTCTTCCCATCACAAATTCTCCTTTATTTCTAGTACCTCAGTTTTTATGGAACAAACTCTCAGGGTAAGTATTTCTGGGGAAGTGGAGACACAATTACATGAAATACACAAACAGGCCAACTGGCTTAATAAAGTATTACTCTCTTTGGGATCATTTCTTGATTTACTTGCTCCTAGTTGTTTTGGGTCCTGGGGACCCTGGCTCATGAGTGCTGCCCAAACCACAGGCATTGTTTTGTTTCTAACAATTATTATTATCTTCCAAATATGCCATGTTCTCTCAGAAGTTTTTTTATGCATGTAGGCAACCATTGGCCAGTGACAGATGGTCTGCCTCCCACTGGAATGAAAAGAGAATGGAAAAACATAACCAGCTTTAAGAATGAAAGCCTGAAATCACCTCTTGTGAAAACTGCACTGAAATCTAAAGAGGCAATGGTAACTGATAGTAACACTAAGACTGATATTTTTGACCAAATCTCTTTGAGGGTCATGAGGATAATCAAAACGGGGAACTGTCAAAATAAATTTCAAGGCCCACGCTGGAGATGCTCCTGTCCAGGGTGCTGCATCAGCAAACCAAAATTTATATAATTTCATATTAAATGTTCCACTTGACCAGAAAGTCTGTATTCCCAGTTAACCCATTCCCAAATGCCAAGCCAGCTCTGACCCTTTTCACCCCAAACAAGGTTAGTTGACTTTGTACCCTCTGCCAATTACGTATTTTCTATTTTTCACTTTCTTGTTCTTTAGTCTTTATCCCATGAAATCTTCTTGCCTTTGGGCCGTTTTGCAGTTCTCCAAAAGGAGACTGTCCGACCTATGAAATGTTAAATAAATTTGTATCACCTAAATTGTTTTCTTCAATACTTTTTTAAATATATAAACTATTATAAAACTAAATACCTTGGTCTCCCTCTGTCCCTCTCCCTGCTCACTCATGTGCTCTCTCCAAGATAAATAAATAAATCTTTAAAATTTATATTATAATACAAATAAGCCAAAGTGGTAAAAAGTAAAAACTGTATTAGAAATCCCTCCAAGAGATAAATATTAACTTTCCTCAATATATACATCCTTAGCTTTATACAGATGTTTATCCTTGAAAATTAGTTTAATTTTATATGATTTACTTTCCTGTTTTATTATGCATATTAATAAGATTATTAGCTGTCTTGATATACAAAAATTCTTGATTTTTTATTCTAATTTTTCCAATAAACTTAAACTCTGATTAATAAATCTAATATACCTGTAAGAAAAGTTACTTGCAATAATTGTTTGAATTTTCCAGTAAAGTAAAGCCACTCTCTTTAGAAGCTTGATAAAAATTTTTAATTATTTTTTATTTTTTATTTTATTTTACCTTGAATTTTTTTCTGTGGTTATACTTTGTCTCTCATTGTGTATAAGCGATAAGCCATTATATACTTTAATAAAGGTCACCGTATATAATATTGATAGAGTTATTGAAAATGTATGTTAACCAGGAGAGAACAGAAAGAACTAATAAAAAAATCAGAAATGCATGAGAAAGAAATAGTTTAAAAAATTCAAATGGTGTGTTCATTATCACACAATAACCAAGATATCTAAAAGAGCAACCATGTAGTTATTTATAAATCTCTATGGCTGCTCAAAACACAGAAATAGTTTTGCAGTTGATAGCATACTTGTGAAATTGTGGTTTCTATTTCTAATAAACTTGAACTCACAAGACTAAAGCCAAGTAAACCTGAAGAGCAGGCTAGACTCTAGTCTTGAGGTTAATTTTGTATTTATAACAGCTGCTGCAAAGCTTCAGAAACTGTCTTATCCTCCCTGAAATTTATGAGCAGCCTTGATTCTTCACCTGACAGAGTCATTGGTCTCTTCATTTGGATTCATCAAAAGAGAATGGCACTTAATGCAAGAAATGTCTTAGAAAGGATGCATGAATGTAAGATTGACCTTGCCCTTTCCAACACTGCTACTTTATCAGTTCTCTTAAGTAAGAGAAACCCTGTTCTTATGATAAAGAAGAGCTTAAAAGCAATTTTGATAAAGCAGTTTCTCTGAATGAGTTTGTGCTTTTTTGGAGAAACTCGCTTAAAACTTAATCTCTCTCAAATTGAGAAGCCTACAAAGAATTAAGAAAACTATGACTGCCAATCACTAAATTCTAGGTAGGAATTAAGGAGACAATAGGGAAGCCTAGAGAAATATTCTCCCAAACTTATGCACTCTTCTGGGTTAAAATCATCTTGTAGGGGCACCTGGGTGGCTCAGTGGGTTAAAGCCTCTGCCTTCAGCTTAGGTCATGATCTCAGGGTCCTGGGATAGAGCCCAGCGTCGGGCTCTCTGCTCAGCAGGGAGCCTGCTTCCTCCTCTCCCTCTGCCTGCCTCTCTACCTAGTTGTGATTTCTGTCTCTCAAATAAATAAAATCTTTAAAAAAAATCATCTTGTAATATTTGAAAGCACTTTATCTAGTTAAGGTTCTATTTGATTTGTTATTTTAGTCTAATGATTTTTTCCCCTTATCAAAAATTTACTCAGTATAAGATATTGAGGTCTTCAGTAATTAGATCAGGATACTAAATCTTTGCATTTAATAATATTTTCATTTTAGTTACTTTTCTTCTAAGTGGACTATAGGATATAGAATTTATGTAAATTACCTAGCACAAATCCTGAGTATTATTTTCCTTCTATTTTTTTATTTCCTACAAGTAAAAGGAACTTCTGATAAGTTTACCATATGACCCAGTAATTCCACTACTGGGTATTTACCCAAAGAATATGAAAACACTAATTTGAAAAGCTATATTGCAGTATTTTTTACAGTAGCCAAGTGTCCATTCATAGCTGAATGGTTAAAGAATAGGTGGCACACACACACACACACACACGCACACACACACACACACACACTGTGATATTATTCAGTCATAAAAAAGATTGAAATCTTGTCATTTGCAGCAACATGGATGGATCTAAAGGGTATAATGCTAAGCATATAAATCAGAGAAAAACAGATACCATATGATTTCACAAATATGTATAATTTAAGAAAAAAACTAACAAGCAATAGAAAAAGAGAAGAGACAAACCAAAAACCAGTCTCCTAACTACAAAGAACAAACTGATTATTACCAAAGGGGAGGTGGTTGAGGGCTGTTAAATAAGTGATGGGGGTTACAGAGGGCACTTATTGTGATGGGCTCTGGATGATATATGGAAGTGTTGAATCACTATGTTGTACACCTGAAAGTAATACAACATCATATGTTAAAAAATAAATAAATAAAAATATTATCGTAAACATTAGGCATTGTTAATGAATGTACTCCCTTTTAATACATATAGCTTGATGGATCAAAGATACTTTATTAGAGACTGCTGATATTTCTTCTCAGAACCCAAAAAGAGAGTGAGAGAGGTAGGAGGAAGGAAAGAAAGGAGGGGAGAAACCATATTGATACATGTTAATATCATTTAAATAAATAATAAGGTACTCTATTTGGATGAATTATAAGCTTTCCACAATAGATATCCAAATAGGTTAAAAATTAAGAAAGAATCATTAAATTATCAAAATGTAAAAGAAAATATGAGGGAATAAAAAGACTTTATAGAGTCCTTTTAAAAAGATGTTGATATAGAATTAGGATTAGCTATCAAATAAGACCAGCTGTCAGTTTCTGTTCTCAAGATTGCCAAGGAAGATGATATTAACTCCCAATTGTGGTTGATTTTGCTATAACATCAAGGGATGAGACTGATGACATGGCTGACTAAATTGGTGTTCTTTTCACCCCTTATTGACTTCTGTATGGGGAGCTCTAATTAGATGGGGGCAACAAATGTGGGGTATCTTGGTTGGGTGGGAGTGGGCAACAGTGGTGGTAAAAGGATTCACCCAAAACAGACAGAAAGAGACAGAAGTTTCTTGAGTATATCACAAGGGAGCAGGGGAGTGGGGAGCAGGACAGCAAAGGCAAGACCGTGAGCAGGTGGTGTAAGGGACTACAGTTATAGAGTGAAGTAAGGGAGTATAGAAACATACAGAATTTTCCCTCTTTTGGTAATCTGAGGAAGTGTGCCTGATTATAATTGGTCGCTTAGACCCTGTGGTTATTTCTACATGGGTTGCTTCATGAGCCTGATTGTATTCAGTTTAGTAATCCCTGTGGTCCTTTTGCCTTGATCAAGTTTCCATTGTTCAAGTTGGTTGCCTCAAAATGGCGTCTACATTCTACGCATCCATCTGATGTTCCCTTTAGATTAGAAAGCACCCAGGCTACTAGCTATCCTGACAGATATCTGAAAGCATCACAGCCTTTCAGATCAAGCGTCTCAGATTTACCTGTGTAGTGTTAATTTCTCTAATCCTAAAGAGTTCCCCTTATTTTCTGATGAGCTGGATAGCAACATAACATAGTAGGCCCAACAGAAAATTGAAGAATCAGGAAGCTGAAAACATGGGAGATTCAGAAGTTGAGCATCCATGACCATCATAATTTTTTCATTGTATTAGAGATGGGCAGATTACCTGACTAAGGTGTCTTTAGATTCATTCTTCTTCCCAGCAAATTATCGGTGTGGGTCCTGAAGCTCAAGTCTACGGTAAGGGACTGAAACACTGTAGTCTTTACTGTAAAAGCAATGAAATTTTTACAGTATTGAAGTGTTCCTCTGAGTGAAATACAGGTAGCTATCAAACTAATCTTTAAGACCAACAGTTTGGGATTATCAGTTCATCCTCATTAATTAAAAAAAAAAATGAAATGCAGAATCAGTACAGAAATCAAATGAGGTTTCTAACTGATAAATGTAAAGTACTGTCCAATTTTTCTTAAATTTGCATGTAAGACTTTAAAACTTTTATTTGTATAATCTATTGGGCAATTAATTTTTCCTATAATTTAATAAGAAGGACAATTAATAATAGAGTATACAAAAAGGAATGTAAGAATAGTAGCCTAAAATCAACCTTTTGAAATTAGGGACTTGGCACAGTCCTAGTATTTTCTAGTTAATTCTTTTGTAGATTTTAAAATGCAAGTTCTGTAGTGAATTACCATAATCACAGTCTTTCAAATTTTAATAAGTTCATTGTTATTTTAATAACAATAACATTTTATTTATTTTAATAACAATAAACAATGAACAATAAGTTCATTGTTATTTTTTAAATTTCCACAATTATTGGGGCACCTGAGTGGCTCAGTGGGTTAAAGCCTCTGCCTTCCTCTCGGGTCATGATTTCAGGGTCCTGGGATCGAGCCCCGCAGCAGGCTCTCTGCTTGGCAGGGAGCCTGCTTCCCCATCTCTCTCTCTGCTGCCTCTCTGCCTACTTGTGATCTCTGTCTGTCAAATAAATAAATAAAAAATCTTTAAAAAAAATTTCCACAATTATTTTTAGAGCAAACAGTATACCAGTGTATATGTTGTGCAGCTAGTTAGGACACAGATTGACTCAAGTGAGAAATCTTGCTCTCAGGAACACAATCTTTTCTTGAGCAACACTGATAATCAGAGAGACAGGTTAAGGAAATGAATGTATCTATGAAAATCCATCACCACGCTGGGAAATCAGAGAGTGCATTACTTAATAGGTACTGTGTCAGTATTATGATCTTTGTTTACAAAGGACACACTATAATTAGAATCAGAACCCTTTGGATTCGCTCTGTAATGCCGCATTAGTGACTACAGGCAGACCTCATTGTATTGTGCTTTGCTTTATCGTGCTTCACAAGTCACTGTGGTCATTGAAGGTTTGTGGTAGCCCTGAGCTGAGCAATTCTGTCAGTCCCATTTCTCCAGCTGCATTTGTTCACTTCATGTCTCTGTGTCATGTTCATAAAAAACATTCCAGAATGTGAGGATTTGTCAGAGGCAGGGAAAAGCTTTATTGCCATTCAGTCTGCAAACCTGGGAGAGGCCGACTGGCTATACAAGGCCTTAAAGAGGCGAAAACCTCAAGGTCTGTGCCCTTTGCAGAGACTGATCAGATTCAAATCCCAAATCTCAAGTTTCAGGTGCAGAGTGTCAAGGAGGATACAATTCACCATTTCTGGTAGCAATTGTAAGATACGGCAGCACTTCAAGAACTTGACAGGAGGTACTGCAAGGGTCTTCTTGCAAATTTTGCTGAATTTTGTGCAAGCTTATCACTTTCAACCGTGCTGACTGGTTTTGTTCTTCACAGTCATTAGGTCTGATTAAAATTTTACTTTTTCTACCTCGACATGAGGAAGCCCATCTATCTGTCAGATATTGTTGTCTAATTACAGGAGTCTTTTTTTCTTACTAACATTTTAGTAATTCCCGCAATATTTCAAACTTTTTCATTATCGTTTTATTTGTTATGGTGATCTGTGATCTGTGATTATGACTCACTGAAAATCCAGATGATGTTTAGCATTTTTTACCAATAACGTATTTTTTGAAAAGAATTTATTTATTTTTTAGAGAGAGAGAGAAAGAGAGAGCAGGAGGATGGGGTGGGGTGGGGGAAGAGGAGAGGGAGAAGCAGACTCCATACTAAGCAGGGAGCCTGATTTGGGGCTCGATCCTAGAATGCTGGGATCATAACCTGACCTGAAGGCAGACACTTAACTAAGCCATCCAGGCACTCAACAATAAAGTATTTTTAATTAAGATATGTACATCACTTTTTAGACATAGTGCTATTGTACATAGTAGGCTTAATAATGTAAACATTTTTATATGCACTGGGAAACCAAAAAATTCATTTGACTCACTTTACTGTGGTAGTCTGGAACTGAACCTGCAGTATCTCCCAGGTGAGCCTGGAGTTTGAAGCCTAATGAACAAAGTAAAAAGGAGCAATTCTACTCTATTTCTTTATCGTTTTCTACATAGGAATTGTAATTCATAAAATGACCCCTTAGTCTACCATGATAGTTAAATTAGTGAGCATAAAATGAATAATTTTGACAATATTAAAATAGAAGAACATTTTAAACAGATGTGAGATTATATAGGACAAACACAAAACCATAGTGCATGAAATTAAAGCAAGTGAGATAATTTTTTCAAGTGAGTGATACTTTTTTACTATTTCTCAGAATTCTTAAGCTAAATAGGCATTAATAAGACTAAAAACATGTATCTTTTCATTTTAATTTTTGTATTAGTCTTTGTAATCATTTGTTTTAAGAGATTAAGATCAAATCCAAAATGAGGTTGACAGAAAGAAAGAGAAAGGCATGGAAGGGAAAGAGACAAGACAGACAGAGGAACAGAGAGGAAAAGAGAGGGAGGGAGGGAGAGAAAGAGACTGGGAGGGAGGGAGGGAGAAAGAGAAATTTATTGTTATATACAAAATCTTCAAAATCTTTGCTCCCTTTGCATAGAAATACTGTTTATAGAGTGAAGTTGACTAATGATAAGTCAAACGCAGAAACTGATTTCTTAGAGAAAAATATAGAAGTTCATTTAAGAAACTTCATTACATATATAAATATGGCATCACAAATCAGTGTTTAATCTCTCTGGTTTTAAAGAGATCTCATTGATGAATTTAATTTTTAGTAAATGATGTTGTGACAATGAAGTAATCCTATGGGAAAGAAAAAGAGCTTAGATCCATACCTGACTGCACATAAGAGAATAACTGCAAATGGATAAACCCTTCAGAAAGGAAGGTATGGATCTATGTTCTAAAATTACTAGGAACATGTCAAAGTACAGAGACACATCCAGAAAATGCCCCCCAGGGTCCAAATTAGTGACAAATAAGTATCATAAAGAATAATAAGAGTAGCCAATTACAACACACTGTTTTATAACATATTATCATGAGTCCATAGTACTAGAAAAAAGGAAAGGCCTTTTTTCTAAACAGAATACCAGCTAATACCTATAGCGGGAAAATAGAATTAGATAATCAAAATTTGTGACTATCATAATAATTTCTAATTGAAGCAAAGATTATCTTTGTTAAAAATCATTTACACGGGGCGCCTGGGTGGCTCAGTGGGTTAAAGCCTCTGCCTTCGGCTCAGGTCATGATCTCAGGTTCCTGGGATCAAGCCCCACATCAGGCTCTCTGCTCAGTGGGGAGCCTGTTTCCCCCTCTCTCTCTGCCTACTTGTGATCTCTGTCAAATAAACAAATAAAATATTTTAAAAAAATCATTTACACATGTTTTAAACATCATCTCATTTTTTTTATAATACCAAAGGAAATTTTTTTTTCCTTTCCAATGGAAATATCTAGCAGGCAACATCAGATGAAATGATCAAACTTGGCATCACTAATAAAGACAAAATGGCATCATGTGCCTCATAACGTTATACAATAGGAAATCACGCATCTAGTATTTATAACATACACATAAAATATCTAACTCAAACCCAGTTTATGAGGAATTAGAAAAATCTGCATTATATGATTTTCTATGTAAATTTTGGTTGGAACTTAAAAAGTATCTTATGTACCATATCTTACCTGTCTAGAAGAAATGTCCAACATTCCTGTGACCACTCATTGGGGCTGTTCACAATAAATAATTGCTTTCTCATGGCAAGCAAGAAAAAAAAATGCTTTGAAGCTTAAGCTATCTGGATACAGCTACTCAACTGCTCTTCTTGGCTTTCAGGTTCAGAGACTTTGCAACAATTTCTAGCATTACTTTGAATGTGTGGATTACATGTCAAGTTCAATAGCCCCACAGTTCTTTTCACTTCATTTCCACTGATTTCACTTCCATCCCAGTCAGCATCGGATTCTTTTAACAGTTCTGTGTACTTCAGCATCAACCAGGAGGGCTTAAACCACAACATAAACTTCGTTGTCCAGCCTTTAATGAAAATTGACTTACTATCCCCACTGACTCCCTCTTTCCTTTAAAACAAGCGTATCAATGGCTTCCTCAGTCCCTTGGACCGTTCTTTTTTTCCCAAAGATTCAGCTTCTTTTTTTTTTTTTCCTATCTTCTTTATGTAGTTCCCAAAACTTTCCTTTCAACTTCTCTTTTCCCAAACCCTCAATGCCATCGCTCCCTGAAATTTACACATATATGTTCAATTATGAATTAGTCTGTCCCATGAAGAGGACATTATCAATGGCATTTTAAACCTCAGATAAATTAATAGATACTGCTGGAAGGTTTTAGAATGTCCATAATCAAGGAGAAATAACAGGTGATAAATAAATACATAGTAAATTTGTACTAGTTAAAGATTTAGTGTTAGGGGTACCTGGGTGGCTCAGTCAGTTAAGCACCTGCCTTCCACACAGGTCCTGAGTGGAAGTCTGCTTCTCCTTCTGCCTCTCTGCCAGCTTGTGTTCACTCTCTCTTTTGCTCACTCTCTTTTAAATAAATAAATGAACATTTAAAAAAATAGTTTTTAATGTAAACAATAGTAAAATAATTTTCCCCAAAAAACATATATTTAATGAAAAAATATATATTTAATAAGAAAATATGTATTTAATGGTCAGTAAGTATTTAATGAGAGCAAAGAACCATGCATACTTCTGTATGATAAGTGGAAATTTCAACTGGTTCTATATTTGGGAAAATTTCATGGTATCAAGATCCATTTAAATTTTTATATATTTGACTCAGAAATTCTATTTCTGAGAATATATACCAAGGAAAAAGTCCCCAAATATTGTAAAAATGCACCAAATGCTTATGATAGTTTGCTTATTTTAACCACAGACATTTTTACATAAATTAATTTGCTGGCATATTTGTGGAATATTATAAAACTATTATAACTATTTTAACATAGTTTTATAACACAAGAAAATGCTTATGTATATTTAAAAGAAAATAGATTTTCTCTATAATTCTATCAAAAAATTTAAAATTTTCAAAGTAAAGATAAAATAGTAACAATACTGTAAGCAGCAAGAAAATGGGGGATCTGTATTTGAGTCTTTGAAATTTTTAATTTTCCTAATTAATTATAATTAATTTGCAGTTTGTTGTAGTTATCATGTGCTTGATTGTTTAGAATGAATCTTGGAAGTGATATTTCTAGGAATGCTCAGATATTCTCTTAGCGTGAAAAAAAAAATCGAGCGTGTTATGCACCTTCAGAGTTATTTGTCCAGGAATCCCCAACTATTGCAAAGTGTGTGTGGGCATGGGGTGCCACAAGGGTGGGAGGATGGTCCTTCACTGTTCCTATCTCCTAAACATAAATGCATAGATTCAAATGCATTTTCTTGAAGACTGGAACAGACTAGCCACACAGTTGATTCCTTTAGGTCTGGCCACAGGGCCATCAGATTTCTTGGCAGGAGTTTATGGTGATGGAAAAGAGGATTCCTTTATTCCAGGGTTAATTTCTGTCAAGGACATAATTGTTTGGGTCAGAACTCATCCAGGTTCCTAATTCCTTTTAGAAAATTAATTAATTAATTAATTAATGCATTTATTTTTATTTATAGGCATGGAAACATAAGTTTAATTTTTAAGCTCTGACTTACCCACCCCACCTCACATATAAATAGAAGTATAAAATTTTGTTTAAAATAGGATTTAAAATGTCTGTAAAAACCTATATGTGTAAGCAGTTCCATCAGAAAAATAAGCAATCCTCCCTCAAATAAGCCTGTTTCCTCCATTTGCCTCTTTACTTCCACATCTGAATTTATTGTCTCCTTCAAACCTGTGACTTCAGCTGCATCGATGTTCTGAAACTATTCTCATTGAACCGATGGCTGTCTTATTGCCACAACCGCCCGTGTCTTCAGTTCTCCCTTTCCTCTTTAGCATGTGACCTTTTCCACCATTTCCTTCTTTTTGTCAGAACACTGCACCTTACTGGCTCCACTGGTCTAAACCTCCCAACTTCTTTGTGGACTTTTCTTCTTTGACTCTCAATTAGAAACGCATGCTCTTCTAGAGTCTATCTTGATTTATTTTCTCTCTTTTACCAACATGTGGGAGATCACATTTACTTAATAATTTAAACCATCCCTAGCTTTATCTGTGACAGTCCCAGGTAGTTTCCATCCTGAATCCATCATATACTAGAGAGTTGCCAAGTAATAAAGGACATTACCTGGCATGTAAATCATAGGTCTTTCTTTGTTGCTTACACACAATATTTTTCTAATTGTTTACACTTTCATAGACTAAAATTCCAGTTTTTGTCTAATTGTCTATAACTTTTTTTTTAAGATTTTATTTATTTGACACAGAGAGAGAGAGATCACAAGTAGGCAGAGAGGCAGGCAGAAAGAGAGAGGAGGAAGTAGGCTCCCTGCTGAGCAGAAAGCCCCATGTGGGGCTTGATCGCAGGACCCTGAGATCATGACCTGAGCTGAAGGCAGAGGCTTAACCCACTGAGCCACCCAGGTGCCCCTTGTCTAATGGTCTAAATCCCAGGTCTTTCTCCTATTCTGTTGGCTTCTAGTTCTTTTATTTATCATTTTTGCCTCCTGAGCTGTATCATCTGGGTTCTCCAAATATATCTTTAACTTAGATTGTCACTCTGATTTTCATTTCTTAGAGTCTCTCTCATGACATGCCTGCCTTGTAGTTTCCTCAGAACCTGATATACTAGCTCTTATGAAATCTAGTCAAGTTCAAATAGGAAAAAGATTTCAGGAAATTTTTATATTTTCCAGAGACCAAGAGTATACCCCTGACTGAAACAACTTGATGGACATTTTTCAGTCCCTGAGGCATGAAACTAAAAAGAAAAGCAGCATGCATACAACATTGTATTTTTCTTAACTGTGGATAATCTGCTCTCCAGACTCACAGATCTCATCTCTCCCAGCTGTGAAAGCCCTACTTCCCCCAATAATGCCTTTCTTTGTGTATTCCAGAGAAACGCTGGGCAGTCTCTTAAAAAGCCATTTGGATTCCACGGGAAGTTGTATATTTTTTGTGATTCAAGATGGGGTTCTACAGAAGAAATCAGAAGGGTCTCATTTCTTGTATCCTGCTAGCCAGAGACTTAACTAGCTTATGCAAATTGGTGTCCTTTCTGTGATGATTACAGATGTTTTCTAATCACCCTTCTAAGAAAGTTTCACAGCGTGGCTTACAATGGTACAGGAAAATTTGCAATCCATTTTCTCCCATCAGGGAAAGATGAAGGTGGCTAGAATAAGCCACCTACAGCATAAGACACCCTCATTTCTTCATTTCTAGAATGATCCACAATCAGAAAATGAATTGAAAGACTCTCAGCTAAGTGTTCACAATAAACCAAGCTGTGCTCTGCAACCAACAGAAGAATGAACAAAATGCATATTGATATTTGCATGGGGATGCAGATTAGAATCTCTGACTCCTCACTGTGATTATGCAAGTTGAATCCAGCACGGAGGTGGAGCCAGGGAGTGGAGTGAAAGGTAAACAAGTAAATGTTGGAGCACAGTCATCACTTTTCTTGCCACTGAGCACAAATAAGAAGGGTAGCATAGTTTTCTTAGAGTCAAACCAACCCCATTATTGTGGGTATAAAGCCCATTACTAAAGACAGCATGTTCTGCTTTCCTCAAAAGCCCAAATACAGGGAGACTCAAAAGCTATAGAGGACATGAATTTATAAGTGAAATGTGGGTTCTTGCTGCCAGTTCCTCTAAGCTTAGGTAGTACTGATCTCCAAACTTCCTGTCTTAGTTCATTCAGGCTGTTATAACAAAATACCATAAAGGAATCATAAACAACAAATATTTATTTGTTAAAGATTAAGAAGCTAAGAATTCCAAGAATCAGGTGAAAAAAGATTTGGTTAGAATCCACTTCCTGGTTGTAGACAGTTATCATTTCACTATAACCTCATTTGTTGGAAGGACTAGGACACCCTATGGAGTTTCATTTAGGGGCACTGATCCCATTCATGAAGGCTCCATGTTCATGGTCTAAGAATATCCCAAAGTTACCACTTCCTCATACCATCACATTGGTCATTAGGATTTCAAATAAGAATTTTTGTTAAATTTTTTAAATTTATTTATAAACATATAATGTATTATTAGCCCCAGGGGTACAGGTCTGTGAATCTCAATCTCCAGGTTTACACACTTCACAGCACTCACCATAGCACATACCCTCCCCAATGTCCAGACCCCAACCCCCTCTCTTTCACCCTTCCCCCCAGCAACCCCCAGTTTGTTTTGTCAGATTAAGAGTCTCTTATGGTTTGTCTCCCTCCCGATCCCATCTTGTTTCATTTATTCTTCTCCTACCGACCCCCCAAAACCTCCCATATTGCATCTCCACTTCTTCATATCAGGGAGATCATATGATAGTTGTCTTTCTCCGATTGACTTATTTCGCTAAGCATAATACCCTCTAGTTCCATCCACGTCGTTGCAAATGGCAAGATTTCATTTCTTGTGATGGCTGCATAGTATTCCATTGTATATATATACCACTTTTCTTTATCCATTCATCTGTTGATGGACATCTAGATTCTTTCCACAGTTTGGCTATTGTGGACATTGCTTCTATAAGCATTCGGGTGCACGTGCCCCTTCGGATCACTACATTTGTATCTTTAGGGTAAATACCCAGTAGTGCAATTGCTGGGTCATAGGGTAGCTCTATTTTCAACCCTTTGAGGAACCTCCATGCTGTTTTCCAGAGTGGTTGCACCAGCTTGCATTCCCACCAACAGTGTAGGAGGGTTCCCCTTTCTCCCCATCCTCGCCAGCATCTGTCATTTCCTGACTTGTTAATTTTAGCCATTCTGACTGGTGTGAGGTGGTATCTCATTGCGGTTTTGATTTGTAGTTCCCTGATGCCGAGTGATGTGGAGCACTTTTCATGTGTCTATTGGCCATCTGGATGTCTTATTTGCAGAAATGTCTGTTCATGCCCTCGGCCCACTTCTTGATTGGATTATTTGTTCCTTGGGTGTTGAGTTTGATAAGCTCATAATAGATTTTGGATACTAGCCCTTTATCTGATATTTCATTTGCAAATATCTTCTCCCATTCTGTCAGTTGTCTATTGGTTTTGTTAACTGTTTCCTTTGCTATGCAAAAGCTTTTCATCCTGATGAAATCCCAATAGTTCATTTTTGCCCTTGCTTCCCTTGCCTTTGGCAATGTTCTTAGGAAAAAATTGCTGGGGCTAAGGTCAAAGAGGTTGCTGCCTGTGTTCTCCTCAAGGATTTTGAAGGATTCCTGTCTCACATTGAGGTTCTGCATCCATTTTGAGGCCATTTTCATGCGTGCTCTAAGGAAATGGTCCAATTTCATTTTTCTGCATGTGGCTGTCCAATTTTCCCAGCACCATTTGTTGAAGAGGTTGTCTTTTTTCCATTGGACATCCTTTCCTGCTTTGTCGAAGATTAGTTGGCCATAGAGTTTAGGGTCTGTTTCTGGGCTCTCTATTCTGTTCCATTGATCTATGTGTCTCTTTTTGTGCCAGTACCATACTGTCTTGATGATGACAGCTCTGTAATAGACCTTGAAGTCCGGAATTGTGATGCCACCAACTTTCACTCTATTTCAATATTCCTTTGGCTATTCAAGGTCTTTTCTGGTTCCATATAGATTTTAGGATTATTTGTTTCATTTCTTTGAAAAAAATGGATGGTATTTTGATAGGGATTGCATTAAATGTGTAGGTTGCTTTAGGTAGAATGGACATTTTCACGATATTTGTTCTTCCAAACCATGAGCATGGAACGTTTTTCCATTTCTTTGTGTCTTCCTCAATTTATTTCATGAGTATTTAATAGTTTTCTGAGTACAGATTCTTTGCCTTTTTGGTTAGGTTTATTCCTAGGTATCTTATGGTTTTGGATGCAGTTGTAAATGGGATTGACACCTTATTTTCTCTTTCTTCTGTCTTCTTGTTGGTGTAAAGAAATGCAACTGATTTCTGTGCATTGATTTTTATATCCTGACACTTTATTGAATTCCTGTACAAGTTATAGCAGATTTGGAGTGGAGTCTTTTGGGTTTTCCACATACAGTATCATATCATCTGCAAAGAGTGACAGTTTTACTTCTTCTTTGCCAATTTGGATGCCTTTAATTTCTTTTTGCTCTCTGATTGCTGAGGCTAGGCTTCTAGTACTATATTGAATAGTTGTGGTGATAATGGACATCCCTGCCATGTTCCTGACCTTAGCGGAAAAGCTGTCAGTTATTCTCCATTGAGAATGATATTTGTGGTGGGTTTTTCATAGAAGCTTTGATAATATTGAGGTATGTGCCCTCTATCACTACACTTTGAAGAGTTTTGATCAGGAAGGGATACTGTACTTTGTCAAATGCTTTTTCAGCATCTATTGAGAGTATCATATGGTTCTTGTTCTTTCTTTTATTAATGTATTATATCACATTGATTGATTTGCAGATGATAAACCAACCTTGCATCCCTGGAATAAATCCCACTTGATCATGGTGAGTAATCCTTTTAATGTACTGTTGGTTCCTATTGGCTAGTATTTTGATGAGAAGTTTCACATCTGTGTTCTTCAAGGATATGGGTCTGTACATCTCTTTTTTGATGGGCTCTGGTTTTGGGATCAAGGTGATGCTGGCTACATTAAATGAGTTTGAAAGTTTTCCTTCCATTTCTATTTTTTGGGACAGTTTCAGGAGAATAGGAATTAGTTCTTCTTTAAATGTTTGGTAGAATTCCCCTGGGAAGCCATCTGGCCCTGGGCTTTTGTTTGTTTGCAGATTTTTGATGACTGTTTCAATCTCCTTACTTGTTATGGGCCTGTTTAGGTTTTCTGTTTCTTCCTGGTTCAGTTGTGGTAGTTTATATGTCTCTAGGAATGCATCCATTTCTTCCAGATTGTCCAATTTGTTGGCGTAGAGTTGCTCAGAGTATGTTCTTATAATTAGTGTTGGTTGTGATCTCTCCTCTTTATGATTTTATTTATTTGCGTCCTTTCTCTTTTCTTTTTGATAAGTCTGGCTAGGGGTTTATCAATCTTTTTTTTTTTTTAAGATTTTATTTATTTATTTGACAGACAGAGATCACAAGTAGGCAGAGAGGCAGGCAGAGAGAGAGAAGGAAGCAGGCTCCCCGCTGAGCAGAGAGCCTGATGTGGGGCTCTATCCCAGGGCCCTGAGATCAAGACCAGAGCTGAAGGCAGAGGCTTTAACCCACTGAGCCACCCAGGTGCCCCAGGGTTTATCAATCTTATTAATTCTTTCTAAGAACCAGCTCCTAGTTTTGTTGATTTGTTCTATTGTTTTTTTTGTTTGTTTGTTTTTGTTTTTTTTTTGGTTTCTATTTCATTGATTTCTGCTCTGATCTTTATGTTTTCTCTTCTCCTGCTGGGTTTAGGTTTTCTTTGTTGTTCTTTCTCCAGCTCCTTTAGGTGTAAGGTTAGGTTGTGTATTTGAGAACTTTCTTGTTTCTTGTTTCTTGTTTCTATATTTCCCTCTCAGGACTGCCTTTGCTGTGTCCCACAGATTTTGAACCACTGTGTTTTCATTATCATTTGTTTCCATGAATTTTTTTCAATTCTTCTTTAATTTCCTGGTTGACCCATTCATTCTTTAGAAGGATGCTGTTTAGTCTCCATGTATTTGGGTTCTTTCCAAATTTCCTCTTGTGATTGAGTTCTAGCTTCAGAACATTGTGGTCTGAAAATATGCAAGGAATGATCCCAATCTCTTGGTACAGGTTGAGACCTGATTTATGACCCAGGATGGGATCTATTCTGGAGAATGTTCCATGTGCACTAGAGAAGAATGTGCATTCTGTTGCTTTGAGATGGAATATTCTGAATATATCTGTGATGTCCATCTGTTCTAGTGTGTCATTTAAAGCTTTTATTTCCTTGTTGATATTTTGGTTGATGATCTGTCCATTTCAGTGAGGGGAGTGTTAAAGTCCCCTACTATTATTGTATTATTGTCAATGAGTTTCTTTGATTTTGTTATTAATTGGTTTGTATAGTTTGCTGCTCCCATGTTAGGGGCATAGAAATTTAAAATTGTTAGTTCTTCTTGTTGGACAGACCCTTTGAGTATGATATAGTGTCCTTCCTCATCTCTTATTTTAGTCTTTGGGTTATAATCTAATTGATCTCTTATAAGGATTGCCACCCCAGCTTTCTTCTGATGTTCATTAGCATGGTAATTTGTTTTCTACCCCTCACTTTAAATCTGGAGGTGTCTTTGGGTCTAAAATGAGTTTCTTGTAGACAGCATATTGATGGGTTTTGTTTTCTTATCCATTCTGATACCCTGTGTCTTTTGATTGGGGCATTTAGCCCATTTACATTCAAGGTAACTATTGAGAGATATGAATTTAGTGCCATTGTATTGCCTGTAAGGTGACTGTTACTGTATATTGTCTCTGTTCCTTTCTGATCTACTACTTTTAGGCTCTCTCTTTGCGTAGAGGACCCCTTTCAATATTTCCTGTAGAGCTGGTTTGGTGTTTGCAAATTCTTTCAGTTTTTGTTTGTTCTGGAAGCTTTTGATCTCTCCTTCTATTTCCAATCATAGCCTTGCTGGATATAGTATTCTTGGCTGCAAGTTTTTCTTATTTAGTGCTCTGAGTATATCATGACATTTCTTTCTGGCCTGCCAGGTCTCTGTGGATAAGTCTGCTGCCAATCTAATATTTTTACTATGTATGTTACAGACTTCTTTTCCTGGGCTGCTTTCAGGATTTTCTCTTTGTCTCTAAGACTTGTAAACTTCACTATTAGGTGACTGGGTGTGGACCTATTCTTATTGATTTTGAGGGGGGTTCTCTGCACCTCCTGGATTTTGATGCTTGTTCCCTTTGCCATATTAGGGAAATTCTCTCCAATAATTCTCTCCAATACACCTTCCTCTCCCCTCTCTCTCTTTCTTCTTCTTCTGAATCCCAATTATTCTAATGTTGTTTCATCTTATGATGTCACTTATCTCTCAAATTCTCCCCTTGTGGTCCAGTATTTGTTTGTCTCTTTTGCTCAGCTTCTTTATTCTCTGTCATTTGGTCTTCTTTATCACTATTTCTTTCTTCTGCCTCATTTATCCTAGCAGTAAGAGCCTCCATTTTTGATTGTACCTCATTAATAGCTTTTTGATTTCAACTTGGTTAGATTTTAGTTTTACTTCTCCAGAAAGGGCTTTTATTTCTCCAGAGAGTGTTTCTCTAATATCTTCCATACCTTTTTTGATCCTGGCTAGAACCTTAAGAATTGTCATTCTGAACTCTAGATCTGACATATTACCAATGTCCGTATTGATTAGGTCCCTAGCCTTTGGTACTGCCTCTTGTTCTTTTTTTTTTTTTTTTTTTTGGTTGAGTTTTTCTGCCTTTTCATTTTTTTCAGATAAGAATTTATGAAGGAGCAAATACAATACTAAAAGGGTGGCAAAAACCCCAGGAAAATTTGCTTTAACCAAATCAGAAGAGACCCCAAGTCATGGGGGGGGGCAGGAGAAAGGTGATAAAAAGAAGTTCAGAGAAAAAAAATTTAAAAAAAAACAAATAAAGAAAAAATATAAAAAAGAAAAAAATATATATATATATTTGACTGGTGACTAGAACAGGGTCACCCACTTAATTTGGGAGTATTTTGTTCTCTTAGAAGAAACTACCTCCAAGAATTTTAAAGAATGAAAAACATATGTAAGGGTCAACACAATGAAAGGATGGAATATGCCTATAAAGATAAAAAAAAATTGAATTTTTAAAAAAGGAGTTGATAAAATAAGTTGGTTGGGAGAATAAAGAAAAAGAAAGTGGAGAGAATTTGCTCAGGCTGGAGAGTAGAACGAGCTTGGAGCTAGATTTAGGGTATATTTTAATCTATTAGAAGAAATTGTACCCCAAATTTTTTAGAAGAAAAAACCTTATGTTCATAGAAAAAATAAAGTTAGATACAATGAAAGATAAAATATGACTATAAGAATAAAGGTTCAAAAAAGATCATTATTATTTTTTTTTTACAAATGGTATTGTTAAGATAAACTCGTTAAAAAACGTTAAAAGAGGAAAGGGTAAAAGTTAAAAAAAATTAAGCAGAAGTAAAAAAAAATAAAATTAAAAAAAATTAATTAACTACAAGACTCAAGAATCATGGGGAGAAAGCCATGAATTCCATGCTTTGCTTTCTCCTCCTCTGGAATTCTCCTGTTCTCCTTGGTAAGTGAACTTGGTCTTGGCTGGATTTCTGGTTGATCTTCTGGGGGAGGGGCCTGTTGTAGTGATTCTCAAGTGTCTTTGCCTGAGGCAGAATTGCACTGCCCTTACCAGGGGCCAGGTTAGTAATCCGCCTGGGTTCACTTTCGGGAGCTCTTGTTCCCTGAACAATTTCCGTAGAGTTCCAGAGGATGGGAATGAAAATGGCGGCCTCCCAATCTCCATCCCAGAGGATCCAAGAGCTCAGGGTCCCACTCCTCAGTGTGTCCTCAGTGAAAAGTGCTCAATCACTCCCGTCTCCCTGGCCTCTGGCCCCTCTCTGAGCTCACCCAGCCTATGACCAAGCTTCTCTGTCTCTGGCACACCGCTCCATCTGGAGTCTCCGAACCCCACAGATCCCTGAGCTTTTCCGGGGGTGTCTCTCCGGATCTGGTGGGGACCCCGCTCACAGAGCAGTGGCCTGTGCCATGGATTACAGCTCAAGGTAACCCTGAGTTGAGAGCTCACTCCTTGGATCTGTCTCTGTAGCTGGCTTACCCACTCTAATACCTGCTAGTTTTGTGACCCTCAGACAACCCCAATCCTTCTGGGACCTCGTGGGACCTGGGGCCACGTTGACCCAGTGTGGGCTTCACCCCAGTTTAGCCTCTAGAGCGATATCCCTCAGTGGAGCAGACTTTTAATCCACTGAGCCACCCAGGCGCCCCTAAAAGTCATGATTTTGTGCCCAGTTGTTCCCCTGCTTGCTAGGAGCCTGCCCCTCCCCCCGTGGTCCATCTTCCCATTGCTTTGGATTCACTTCTCCACTGGTCTTACCTTTCAGAAAGTGGTTGATTTTCTGTTTTTAGAATTGTTGCTCTTCTCTTTGAACTCCTGTTGGATTTGTAGGTGTTTGCAATGGTTTGATAAGCTATCTAGCTGATCTCCTGCTACCTGATTTCGTCTCAGCCTGCTATTTCTCTGCCATCTTCTCAAATATGAATTTTGAGGGGACACAATCATCTAGTCCATAGTACTTCTAATTGTGAATCTTGGAGCACTGGACAATGATGCTATTTTGCATATCGGCCTATAATAACAGGTGAGGCTCATAACAGTACAGGTAGACCAGACCAAGAGTGCTGACTTCTTTCATGTAATATCATATATTACATACATGGGAGAATTCTGCTTGAAATCTGCTACAATTCTTGTTAGCCTGTGGGGAGGAAGAAAAAGTTAATATTGGTCCATTGACAGAAGTTCAATAATGAATTTAGTCTTTCATATTGGGGTACACAATATATTGGGTGATGTTTATAATTTCCCAAATTGTACAGACCAGTGGTCCAAGCATGCTTGTTTTCCACAACAGCAGCACCTATAGATTAACAGGTATTTCTGAAATGCCGATTTGAGCTCTATGGCTACATTTGTCTGGCTATCCTAATCATAAGTCAGCAAGCACTATAGACCATATATATATGTATGTGGTTGCTCTTAGTGGAAGTTAAACTAGTTCTCATTCAAGGAAGTCTTTTGCATTATGTTTCCTTATTTTAGCATTACAGTTAGAACAATTCAAACAACAATGGCTATGAACCTCAGGTATTTCCCAGTGAGGTTGATCCTGTTTATTCTGTTCTTTAAAGTCCCACAATGTTATTTACCAGAGAGTGATAAATACCTTATAATTTCAGAGAACAGGAGAAATCACCCTACCTCAGATCCTCTGAGTAATTCTATGGTACTTCAAATCAGCCAGAGTAATCAGTTCTATGTAAATGGCCAGCTACTAAATCTAGTATTACCTGTTCTTCTGTTTTCATTACATCAGATTACTCCTCAAGTTCACCTCCTTGATACAGCTGTAAAATTACATGGCTGTACCAATGTATCTGCCTTTGATATGGCTATAAAATATTTTTAAGAATCTAGACCTATTGCCATAATTACTTTCAACTCTTGTTATTAGCTCTCTTTTGGTCCTTAAAAATCAGCAAGAAATTTAAAAGAATAATTTTCACAAAAATTATATGAAATTGAGATTTTCAGAAAGAGGAAACAAAATTAAAAGCATTGCATACATATGCCAGACAATGTTGTGCATAATAACGTTTTTCAAATGAGAAAATGCTTTCAGTACAGGGATGTGTGACTCAAGTATGGTTAAATAATTAACATATCCTTATCTAAATAAACATGAGAAAGGGCATGTAATGTCACAGGGTTTATTTCTATTTTATCAATCATTCCTCCATGTTATATATATATATATCTAAATTAAACATTTCATAAATTGGTTGTTGTCAAAATACCATTTTTTAAAATCTCTTGAATAATGATTTGGAACTAAATTATCCATAATTATTTTCTATAATTGCTGTGCTCATAAGAACACACCCTGAAAATATAAAGAATTTTGTCACTGAGACTGTTTGAATGGGAGTCCAATTGGCTGGTGTTTTGTTTTGTTTTATTTTTTGTTTTCCAGTGAGGGATTCAGGAAAGGGGTTACTTAATGTTTTACTAAGGATTCTTCATGGTAAGAACCCAAGACAGTGAACTCCTGCTAAATCATAGCAAGCATATATGATGCTCATAATCCTAAACATAAATTCATTAGCAGGGAAACAATGCTGCCTTGACCCAGTGATGTGATGCCATTGGTTTAACAACCTCACAGAACTTTGCCCAAGTTTCTGTGCCTCCATGCATATAAGATTATTCTGCAATAAAAACAAAACAAGTTTTCCAGCTCTCTTTATTTTTTAAATAACTCCACACCAAAAAAGTAGTACTGTGTAATAATCATAGCATGGGTTCTGAGGTTAGACAGCCTCGGTGCAAACCCATCTATATTGTTTTGATGTTTAGTACCTTAGTTAGCTTTCTTTTTTGTAAAATGGCAATAATAATAATAATTACTTCCTAAAGCTACTGTGATAACTAAATAAGATGACCAATTTTAAGTGCTTTGAAAAGGGTCTATTTCAAGCTTTTTTGAAATAATTACTGATTATTCTCCTAACTGTTCTGTTTAGTTAATCTCTGTTGAATATGTCTTAGGTGCCAGGTAATGCTAGATGTTACAGGGAGTTAACACTGGGTAAGCATAGTAAGTTTAACCATAAAGAAAAATGGTAAATGAGGTTCTAAGAAATAAAATCATTTTATCACTTGGGTATTTTTCTTAAAAAATATTTATCAATGTGAATTCCTATGGCTATAAATGATATTAATGTCTGCTAATCCACTTGCAACAACTAAGTTTAGTCTTTTGTTTTTTTAAAAAAAGGCATTGTAGGAGTACTGAATAAACTTAAAAAACTCCTGTAATTCAAACCATCATAGTCATTATTTAATGTTGGCAAACGTGGCCTGCTTTTATCAAAATATAATGCATTAAAATCCCTCATCTGATTAAACACAGGCAAATGGCAAATCAGCTGGTTATGCAATATTCTAGAAAAGCTTAAAAGATCTGGAGAAGAAATGAGTTGCTAAATGTTGTGATTGAATCAAGATTTTCTTGTCAAGCATAATTAGCTGCATATGGGAGTAGGTCAGTGGTCAGACTTGCTTGTCATTACCTAACATTGAAAATAGCTTTAGGGCAGAAAGAATCCCATATTTTAAACTCAGAATGAAGGAAAACTATGAAGATGGGACTAGGTCTTTTACAGCTATATGTCTTTTTTTTTAATTCGCTATTTTTTTTAATTTTTATTTATTTAACACACAGAGATCACAAGTAGGCAGAGAGGCAGGCAAAGAGAGAGGAGGAAGCAGACTCCCCGCTGAGCAGAGCCTGATGTGGGCCTAGATCTCAGGATCCAGAGATCATGACCCAAGCTGAAGGCAGAGGCTTAATCCTCTGAGCCACCCAGGCGCCCACAGCTATATGTCTTAGAAAAAGAAATAAAAACAAACAAAAAACCCAAACCTGTTATGTAACCTGTTGTTAGTTTTCCATAGGATAATTGTTTTTCCTAGGATACATGGGTGGTATGGAAACCAAATGTGTTTGCAAGATACGTCCACTGTGGTCACTGATGATTGAAAGAGTGATCATGTTCACTTTGGCATTTACCACCCACAAAGTGAAAAATAACCCTTGTAATGCAATTATTCCTGCAGTGACCTTATAGTGATAGAGATGTTAAATGGCTTGTGAAATTTAAAATATGATTCTCTTATGTTCAGCACTTGACATGTACTATGTTAATTCTCTTTGACAGTATTCTTCCTCCTGATGAATATTTTATTTGCCACAGAAGTACCATGTATATTTTTAAAATTTACTCTTCACTTCAGAACCTACATGTGAATATTTTATGCATATGGCAACATTTAAAAAAATAATTTTATGTTTTGTGGTCACCAGGTGAAAGGCCTGCTGAATACAAAATCTATCCAGAAAGAAGAAACTATGTCTGACTTCTGTTTAGAGTGCTCTGCTAGGATTTATACTAAATTGGTATGTCCTGCCTCTGGTTAGCTCTATAATTTCTTCAGGATTTTCAATATAAAGGCAACCTTGGTTTCTTCATGTAGAAAGTGGCATGGGATGCAAGAGCTAACATTCAATGATTCTATCTTTATAGGTAATACTAACTATGGGACAGGTGGGGCTAGGTAGGGAGAGATAGGAGGTTACAGGATCAGGCTCACAGAAATCCCCAAAATACTGAGGTGCAAGGAAACCAGAGATAAGGGAACACTCCAGATCACCCTGCCCTAGGCTTGTGGGTGGGTGGGTGTCTTTTTTTATGACAGTCACCTGGGACCAACAAAGAATAACCAGACCCTAAAAAGAAGTAAGCCATTAAAGATGTTATCACTAGCCTTAGTCAGTGGTGCTGCCAGTAGAGAAGTAAAAATGCTTTAAGTTCCCTGGTTAGCGTTCTACAAAAGACCAACCGTAAAAGCCCTCACTAGCAACTCTGTTGGGACCCCATTTCATTCTTGAGAGCTTTTCCTGTATCTTCACTTAATAAAATTTAATCTCTTTACCTACTCTCCTTTGTCCACAAGACTCATTCTTCAGTTGGGTGAGACAAGAATCTAGCTCTCCTGTTTCAGTACATCATCAACAACAACAAATGTTTTAGTTTGCAAATATTTCAGAGAGCTTTAGTATGCACACATTTCAATGCTCTGCCCCTCGCAAACTTGTTGATCAGTTTATGTTTCATGCTTCAAGCAAAACTTGAAATTGTTTTAGCTATAGATTCAAAGACCAACTTACTAAGTTTTTTAAATCACATGGTGGGTTGAATTGGGTATCCCCACCCCAACAGATATGCTGAAATTGTGATCCTTAGCGAGTATGGTTTTATTTGGAAATAGGATCTTTATAGAGATAATCAAATTAAAATGAAGTTATTAGGGTCAGCCCTTATCCAGTATGACCAGTGTCCTTATAAAATAGGGAAATTTGGAGACACACAGAGGAAGAAAGCTGTGTGATTGATAAAGGTGAAGAAATGGATGATGTTTCTACAAGCCAAAGATTGCCAGCAAACCATCAAAAACAAGGGGAAAAGGATGGACCAAATTCTTTTCACAGACTTCAGAAAGATCTAAACATGCCAACATGTAAATTTTGGACTTCTTAGACTCCAGAACTGTGAGATGAGAACCTGCTATTTGTTTAAGCCACGCTTGGTTCTTTTTGTTAAGGCAGCTCTAGCAAATTCATATAAAAAAGGTTCAGAAAAGGAGTAAATACAGATGGACTAATTTTGTTGTTGATTTTCCTTTAATATAAACTACTTTGTTCCCACCAAGAATTTTGTTTCTCACCTCTTATTGATTCAAGTAAAAATTAATCAGTGATTTGGGTCACTTCTGCTTTTACTTAACATTTCCTTCAGCACTGACTTAGAGTGTTGGGGGCAGGGGATAACTCCTCTGGCCCCTATTGACATGTTCACTAACTGGAGCTTTGATGATTAACTCCACTCATCAGGTTGGCTCCTTCCTGCTCATGTATCATAAAGGTCTCCTGCAGCTCCCAGCAGTATCATACTAATTCAGTACCCTAGCAAAATTACCAGCAGGAAACAAACCTTTGTAATTTTCTTCCTTTATAAATAACATTGTTCATTCAGTAAAGGATAGCAGTTCCTCCTACTGTAATTGTTTCTTCACTGAAAAGTTAAATTCTTTCCATCAGTCTTAAAAATCAATCAAAATGAATGCACATACAATTAACCAGCCTACTGAGAAAGGGAACATTCCTTTTACTTTGGAAGTCTTCTGATTTCATCTCAGAGTGGGCCTATTGTGCAAGAATTTTTTTTTTTTTTTTTTTAGGAAGCACAAAGTATATTTAATGTGCCTATGTGCCTTGAATTTGTGGTTGGAGAGAGTGGAGCAGCAGATGGAGCATGAATAAGCCTATGGTACTGTCTTTTTTATCTCAAAAAATTTTTTTTCTCAACAAAACTGTTAATTTTTACACCATTTGAATGTGGAATTGGGAACTTTGTGGTTTCCAAAGGTGAATACAAAAATTGTAAACCAAAGGTAGTGTCATGTACTGAAGGCAAGTTTTCTGAAAGGGATTTAGTTTTAAGGGTCCTCTGAAATAATACATCGTCTTCAAGTTGACTACAATTTTAATGGACATAGACCAC
Organism: Meles meles; assembly: GCF_922984935.1. NCBI lineage: Eukaryota > Metazoa > Chordata > Mammalia > Carnivora > Mustelidae > Meles > Meles meles. The sequence continues at coordinate 76,100,612 of NC_060067.1, forward strand.
AGAAATTTACAAGTTTAGGAATTTTTATAATGTTGGCAATTGTTGTGGAAAAAAAAATCATCAAATGGCGATTTTCCTTAATCTTAGTCCCAAGTAAAGAACATTGAAGTAAATCTCTGTATGGATAATAAAAAAGTAATCCAAATGATTATTTAATACAAACAACAACAGGAAACTTTCAGAACAAAATATGGAAACACAAAATTTCGAAATGGGGGAGAAAAATAAATGAGTCAACATACATTTTATTTAATACTATTTATACAATTAATGTTTTGTAATTTCATTGCACAGCGGAAGTCTGTCATGAGCCTAAACCGAAATTTGTTGCTGGTTTGCAAACATTTCTGAACTGCGAGTGAACGGACATGACTGGGCAGAGCTGTAAGCAAAAGAGATTGGAAGCCCCTTGGAAAGAGATAGTCAAAATCTTGAGGAAAAACTCTCAGCAGAGCTTGTCTTGCATATCTGCTCAAATTGCAGAATTGTAGATTTCAAATTCTCCGGGTTTTATACATGCCAGCTGTTCACATTTGTTCTCCTCCTTGAATATATCATGCCCAGTCTCCTGAGGGCTCATGACAGACTTTCAGATTGAGACAAGGTTATAAATAAAAACTGAAAAATATATTTTTATTAAATTTCAGCAATAGATGTAGACAAAATTTAGTATGTTTTGAAACATATAATATAGTATAATTACAGAATGCAAGAGAAATCTTTTTCTGGTTATTGGCATAGAATACAACAGTGTATTCAAAACCAGTCAATAGTTCATTCTGATGGTTGTGGCAGCACTCTTATGCCCAAGGTGCAGGGGTCATTCTCACTGTAGCACTTTCTGGTAATAATAGTGTCCCCAAAAATGACAAGGGAGGCAGATCCTAGAAGCAAGTGTCACTGAACAGTTGAGTTCACATTTTGTAGAGAGCAGAGACAAATGCTGACAGCTAAGGGCATACAGGGACAATAAATGTCGTGGCAAAAAAAAAAAAAAGTATTTGCATTGTGAAATAAGTATTTCTCCTTTAAACATTGATTTTAAAATTGTTGCATTTAATCGCATAATTTCTAATTTTCTGTAAGCTTACCTTAAAAAAAAAAAACCTTTATTTTTTAGAGCAGTTTTAGATTTATAACAAAATTGAAAGGAACAGATTACCCATGTCATTACCCATGTAATCCCTGCCCCCACACAAGCATAGCCTACTCCATTACCAATCCCTCTCAGTGGCCCAGTCTTTAGTAAGGTTGAACTGGTACTGACGCATCATAATCACTCAAAAGTCCGTAGTTCCTGTTAGGGTTTACTGTTGCTGTAGTGCATTCTATGGGTCTGGGGAAATGAATAATGACCTATAGCTATCATTACAGTATGAGAAAATACAGGTATTTTTACCGCCATAAAGATCCTCTGTGCTGTGCCTATTTATCTCTGCTCACCCCCTCTGACACAACCACCGATCTCTTTCTTGTCTCCATACCTTTGCCTTTTGCAGAGTGTCAGGTATGCAGGTCTTTTCAGATTGGCTTTTTTCACTTAGTAATATGCATTTAAGTTTCTTCATGTCTTTTCTTGGATTGATAGGTCATTTCTTTTTATTTCTGATAATATCTATTGTGTAGATGTGCCATACTTTAGCCATTGTAGCTATTTACCTATTCACCTACTGAATCATAGATATTTTGGTTGCTCTCAAGTTTTGGCAGTTTCGAATAAAGGGGATATACACATCAGTGTGCAGATTTTTGTGTGAACATAAGTTTTCAGCTCCTTTGGGGAAATCAATGCCAAAGAGCACAACTGCTAGATCGCTTGGTCAGAGTATGTTTACTTGGTTTTTTTTTTTAATTTTATTTTTTTAAGATATTGTTGATTCCAGAGAGAGAGAGAGAGCCACCTAGGTAGCTTGAGTATGTTTCGTTTTGTCAGAAATCACCAAACTGTCTTCCAAAGTGGCTGTGTCATTTTGCCTTCCCACTCATTCTCATTCACAACAATGAATGAGAATTCCCTGTTGCTTCTCAGGAGCATTTGGTGACGTCAGTGTTCTGACTTTGCACTGACTTTGGCTCTTCTAATAGTGTGTACTGTATTTTACTGTTGTGCATTTTCCTGAAGTCACATGATGTGGAGCATTTTTTCATATGCTATTTGCCATATGTATATGTCTGTTAAGGACTTTGACCCATTTTTAGGTCGGTTGTTTGTTTCTTATTGCTGAGTTTGTTTGTTTGTTTTTTAAGATTTTATTTATTTATTTGAGAAAGAGAGTGAGAGAGAGCAAGAGCAGGAAGGAAAGGGAGAAGCAAGCTCTCCACAGAGCAGGGAGCCCCATGCCATGCTCAATCCCAGGACCCTATCCCAGGACCCTGGCATCGTGACCTGAGGTGAAGGCAGATGCTTACCCAACTGAGACACTCAGGCACCCCATCTTACTGCTGAGTTTTAAGAGTTTTCTATGAAGTCAATTATACTTCTATTGAAAAAAAAAAATTCCGTGTATATTTTGCATAATAGTCCTTTATCAGAGGTGACTTCTTTTAATTTCAAATCCAATTCAATTTCATTAACATGTAGTATATTATTAATTTCAGAGATAGAGTTTAGTGATTCATCAGTTTCATATAACACCCAGTGCTCATTATATCAAGGACCCATCACCTACTTACCCCATTTCCCCACCCACTTCCCCTCTAGCAACCCTCTGTTTGTTTCCTATAGTTAAGAGTCTTATGGTTTGCTTCCCTCTTTGTTTTGTCTTATTTTATTTTTCCTTCCCTTCCCTTATATTTATCTATTTTGTTTTCTTAAATTCCACATATAAGTGAAATCATATGGTATTTGTCTTTCTCTGACTGATTTATTTCAATTAGCGTAATACATTCTAGTTCCAGTCACGTCATTGCAAATGATAAGATTTCACTTTTTTGATGGCTGAGTAATATGCCATTATAAATATAAATAAATAAATATATGTGTGTGTGTGTGTATATATATATATATATATATATATATATATACACTTTATACATTCATCTGTCAATGGACATCTGGGCTCTTTCTATATTTTGGCTATTGTGAACATTGTTTTATAAACATTGGGGCACATGTGCCCCCTCAAATCACTATGTTTTTCTCCTTTGTAAGAACACCTAATAGTGTAATTGCAGGGTCATAGGGTAGGTCTATTTTTAACTTTCTGAGGAAGCTCCTTACTCAACGGGGCTGCTCCTGTTTGTGTTCTCACCAATAGTGCAAGAGAGTTCCCCTTTCTCCACATCGTTGCCAATATCTGTTGTTTCCTGAGTTGTTAATTTTACCTCTGCAGTTTTTAATACATTCTTTTAATATTTATGTCATTTGAGTTTAGGTTTTCTAATACTTATAGCCTAAAGAGCCTAATTTATTTACTTATTGTTAAAGACTTTATTTATTTGACAGAGAGAGAGAGCGAGCATGAGCAGGGGCAGGGGCAGAGAGGCTCTATCCCAGGACCCTGGGATCATGACCTGAGCCAAAGGCAGACACTTAACTGACTGAGCCACCCAGGTGCCCCTCATTGTGGTTTTGATTTGTATTTCCCTGATGGCAAGTGATGCTAAGCACCTTTTATGTGTCTGTTGGCCATTTGTATGTCTTTGGAGAAATATCTGTTCATGTCTTCTGCCCATTTCTTGATAGAAGTTTTATGTTTGGGGATCAGATGTGTCTTTTGCAAATATTTTCTTCTAGTCTGTGGCTTGTCTGCTTATTATCTTCTAGGAGTTTTATAGTTTTGTCTTTTATGTTTAGATCTGCAATCCATTTTGAATTATTTTTTTTGTGAAAAGTGTATGGTCTCTCTCTAGATTATTATTATGTTTTTGCATATATATGTCCAATTACCTCAGTACCATTAGTTGAAAAGACTGCCTTTGCTCCTTTGTTAAAAATCAGTTGACTATATTTATGCAGGTTTATGTCTGTAGTCTCTATTCTCTTCCATTGATCAGGTTTTAATTCTTTCACTTATTCCATGCTTTCTTGAGTACTGTAGCTAAAGTAAATCTTGAAGTTGGATAGCATTAATTCTCCAACTTAGTTCTTCCCCTTCAATGTTGTTTTGGCTATTTGGGGTCTTTTTCCTATCTGTATAAACTCTAGTATCAGTTTGTTGATATCTATAAATTAACTTGCTAGAGTTTTGATTGGGGTTGCATATCTTTATTTTTGTGCTAAAAAATCAATCAATAAAGACAATAAAACACTGACAAAATTTTGGAAAGATTAATTCCTATAAGTTGCATCTTGCTGCTGGGTTGATAAGAAATAAGAGGATTGTTCTATTACAATAAACTCTGTTCTCCATAGAATGCCATTCAAATTAGAAAAATAGGAGCAATTCCACAATTATTGAGTGGGAACTGATAAACTTCATAGTATGAGACTATTTAGGATCAGTATGGTGCTATTTAAGATTGTGTTCACATCCACATCTTTGAATGGTGCCCAAACAGGTGATTCATCTTAATTTCTTGATTGTCTTGGTGTCAAACACTTTTGCTGAAGGTATTCTGTGTATATGCTCTCTTTTGATTAAGTTGGGTTATACATTGTTATTTATTATTACTAAAGGTTTATTATTTAAAAAAATGATTTTATCTACCAAGTTAATATAAATGATGAGGAATGCATTTAAAATAGGAATGTAAAATGTATTTTTTTGTACAAACTTGACACATAGAGTTTAGCTGTAATTTCTTGCCCATATATAATATTCTCTAAAGGGGACAGTTTATTTCAACGACATAATAATTTAACTACCAATGGGTTTAAACTCTAATGACCAAACATACTAAAAGGAGAAAATACCTACAAAGGTTACAAACAATTTTTTTTTTAAGACTGAGTAAAAATAACTTGCTACTAATATTATTATTTTGTTTTGGATCTGTTGAGTTGAGCAAAATAATATGAATGAGGTTCTAGCTGAGATTTATTCAAGCAAAAACAGAATTAGAAAGGGCGGTGACACATACATCATTGCCACTGTTAGAAACAGCTTCAAGAATTCAGTCTCAGTTGAGTGTATTAAACTCTCTGAATGACTGGGCAGGCAAAATTATAGTCCACTAGGATAATTATAGTTCACAGTCATATCTAATGGGATCTGCATAAATCACAGTATTGTTTGCCACAAAGTGTATTTATACTTGTCAAATGATTGTAATTGGACATTTACAAAGGACTGTTTGAATTTATAAACAGGACTTTTAAAATGAATATTTATAAAGCACTTGTTAAAGAAAATAAATTTACTCAGGTAATTTTGAACTGTGATTTTACAGCATGTAATATAAAACCATCTCTTACTAAGGAAACCTCCACTAAGCTTCTGTTAATAATAAAGCTCAAAATTAGATAGAGATAGATAGGAGCCATTCAGCAGCTTACAGAGAGCAAAATGTTTCATGGTATCTCTATGTCATCAAAAAGAAAGAGTAGCACGAATTTAAATTCCAAGTTGTGGGGCTAATTTCTGTGGAAGGAATACCACCAAGGTAATTCCTGTGGGCAAAAAGATGTGTACCTCACAACTGTACAACTTATGTAAAGCCTGACACGTGATTCTACTTATATTGCAGAACTTTCCAAAAGATTTGAGTAATAGTTTATTACAGAAATTACCAGGAATTACAAATTTAAATAGAGCTTTTAGATTACCACATATTCTACATTGGAAACCACATTTCTTTAATTTAAATATTTTTCATCTTATTTGGTATTACTTCTTTTTTAGTCAAATTAGCATTACAGAACAGATCCTTTTCATGGAGTCTTTGACTATTATTAGCATTACCTGTTTTGGAGTATTAACAGTCTAATCCAATTCCTTCACATCTTTGACTAGCCACGTACTTTGTGCCTGCTTATATTAATCTGATGATTATTCTATCCAGCATGGACAACATTAGTGGAAAATACATGTTTTCATTTATTGATAGGACAGAGCCCCACAGAACTCTTCCTAATTTATGATTCTATTGAGTTGAGCTGGACTACCAGAATCTACGATGTTTCCCGTAAAAACAAGCCCACAGTAGAGAAACTTTTGTGGCCTATTTTTACCTCTTTTCCAAAATGGCATCTGTTTGGTTCTCCTTTGATCAAACAAAGTTGAATATCTCCACTAGGTTAATCAGGGCTAGCTCTTTGAAATGAAACAAAGGTATCTAAGGGCAAATGATGTGAGCCAAAAGAACATATGGCCCTCTTAGTTGTCAACCCTTCTTCTACCAAACTCTACTCTAGTAGGGTGGTCTAGATTTATTGCTGAGAAATGCATTTTCTCCTACATGTACAAGAAAGGTTTGCCTCTTGGAGGAAAGACAGTTTTGAATTTCCTTTAGAAATTAGAATGTCTCTCACCTCACCCTAACACACTACTTATATTAAGAATAGCTTGTTGTTCCCTGATAGGAGCATATGCTTTCACACTTGTAAACAACTACTCTGCCTTCCTAAATTTTTTTCCATTTGTCTTTCACTGTCTAATTTATTGTCATCATTCAAGATTCAGTTAAACCAACATATTATCTTCACATCTTTTTTCTCTCGCTCATAGTCTGCATCAGATCATCTTCTCTGAACTTTCTGCATATTGTTGAACACACTTTTTTATAAAATTTTTGAAAAAACTAAGTTCCCAACTTAGCTGTGGTATCTTGTCTTCAGAAGCCTGGGTCATTAAACTCTACATTCTCAGTGCCTAAATCCAATCAGCACGTTTTACATATACACAGTGATTATGGTAACTCTTATGAACTATGAGGATAACTCATATGATCTGTCTGGGTAAAACCTTTCATTACCTTCCCATATGTCAGTCTGCAGTTATCTACATACCTTCTTATAGTCTCTCCTGTATTGCAAGGAACAGACGTCCTGGTATTATATTTATCAAATTCTCTTTCTTCAAGGATCTTAAGTGAGATTAACATTCTGCTAACCAGATATATTTATATGAGATTTTGAGATAGAAAATATTAATAATAAAAAAAACACATTGCCTTTCTTTTATAGTAGTAGTAGTACACAAATACATGAGTTTTACAGGCATGACATTTGCAACAACTTCAAGATCTTTCCCCTATGAGTGCCGTGGGTCACCATGACAATGAAACATTCAGGATGTCAGAGAAGGTGGCTTTTACATAAATTTGTAAGCCTTGAGGGGAAAATAATCCACATACAACAGGTTTATTTTTATGAGGATAAGTCTCTGCTTCTTCATTATGAAAAGGGTCTCCTATAATTATCGTGCCACCAGGTGACTGACTCTTTCCCCTGGGACATAAAGCCCTATTATTGAGTTAATGTTGACCTTTGCTGTTTGCTGCTTAGACACTTGGCACCACTGGTAGTGACAGGTGAGACTTGCTGAGGGAAAGTTCATGTTTATAGCCTATGTATAAGCTCTACTTGGAGTATCACGGCCGCACCGAATGTGAGCTGACTGAACAAGCGTCGGGGTAGCAAAGAAGTCATCAGCAAATTCAGGTCCCATCAGTTTAGAAAGTTCATTTCAGGTTGCCAGTTTGGTCTATTTCCTGGCAATACAGTTAAAACATTGTATCATTTAATATTTAGCAAAATGTCCAATATAATATTGCTTAACAATAGGGACAAAGAGAAATAGGCCTGAATCTCAAGAGATTCTCTTTTGGGGTTAATTTTTAGTACTCCGTGGAAAATTACAGGAACTCACTAAAGATAGAATGGACAAAGTCTCTGACCCCTTCATGAATGAAGATTTAAATCACACCAACTAAATACTGGCTGAAAACAAGGAAACAATGAAGTTTAGTGCAAGGAGAAAGTAAACATTCAAACTACAACTTTGTGACACATTGCAGAGAAGAGAATTTTAATGATTATGCATATCTATATTTTCTTACTTGCTTTATTGGGTGTATGTTTCTTCATATTAGTCAACTACTTATCTTCTCTTTATTCTTCATTTGCTAATTACCATAAATTGTTGGTGATTCATATGAATTCATTTTTAGGGACTAAATATATGAAAGATGGGTTGTAACTGAATTGAAGAAAAAATTACATCACTCAGGGATGGATTTAGTGATTGGTGGTACTCTGGACCCCTGTTTTGGGGGAACAGAATGAGACATTTTTGTATGAAGAATAGCTTCATTATATTAGAACGAATCATGTTGTTTTACCATTGTTGCAGGTGGAAATTTTAAATATTGGCCAAAGTGATGAATACTCTTCTACCTGTTGTTCTTCCACCTGTTCACCCCCAGTACGTGTTCTCAGACCCTCCTGTGTGTTCTTCTGAGAGCCTGATAACTAGATTTTTCAGACTGCCTCATATCCATGTTTCAGTGTATGATTCATGTCAGGAAATAGGATTCTGCATTTTGATTTGAATCTTTAGTACATATCATTATCTACTATACAGTGTATTTTATTTACATATTTTCAGTCTCCCCCACTAGAATGGCAATTGTAAAAAGGCAGGGATTTTTTTTGCAGTATCTTCCATAGCTACCCCTTCAGTGCCTACAGCAGTACCTGGCACATACTAAGGGCCCAAAATACTTGCTGATTAAATGCTTACTAAGTAAATGAATATGAAATTTAAGAGGAAACAAGAGAATAATTATTTTATGTGGATTTTCATATTGAAATATATTTCAATAGTAATAAATATACATTTATTTATTTTATTATTTTTTTTAGTGTTCAACAATTTATCAGTTCTGTGTAACACCCAGTGCTCATCACATCACATGCCCTCCTTAATGTCCATCACCAGTTACCTCATTCCCCTACTCACCTCCCCTCCAGCAAGTCTCAGTTTGCTTCCTATAGTTATGAGATTCTTATGGTGTCTCTCCCTCTTTGATGACTTCGCATTCAGTTTTCCTTCCCTTCCCCTATGATCTTCTGTGCTGTTCCTATATTCCACATATGATTGTAACCATATGATAATTGTCTTTCTTTGATTGACTTATTTCACTCAACATAATATCCTCCAGTTCCATCCACATTGAAGTCAATGGGAAACATTCATCTTTTCTGATGGCTGAGTTTTATATATATATATATATAATATATATATTAGTATGTATGTATATATATATATATATATATACATACATATAGACATCTTTATTCATCTGTGAATAGACATCTTGGCTCTTTCCACAGTTTGGTGCATATTGAAATATTTTATTTTATTTTATTATTTTATTATTATTATTATTTAGATTTTATTTATTTGACAGACAGAGATCTCAAGCAGGCAGAAAGGCAGGCAGAGAGAGGTGGAAGCAGGATCCCCGCTGAGCAGAGAGCCCAATGCGGGACTCAATCCCAGGACTCTGGGATCATGACCTGAGCTGAAGGCAGAGGCTTTAACCCATTGAGCCACCCAGACGCCCCGAAATATTTTAAAGTTAATAAGGATCATCTTAATCTTTTGTTTGCTAACATATAGAGAGATGGGCTTGGCTAGTTTTTCAGGTATGCAATTTTACAAGAATATTTAAATAATATCAGAAACTACAGCATTAAAAAAGCAAAAAACAAAAAACCAGAAAAGAAAAACTGAGGTCTAGGTGAATGTGAGCAATAAGAAAATTTCTTAAATTTGTAAAAAAAAAAAAAAAAAAAAAGGAAATGAGGCACATACATAGTGAAATGACCAGTGGTTGCATTACTGAATAAAAAGTCTTTGGTTGCAAAAGTTAAATTGAATATTACTCATATATATATATATATATATATATAGTGAAAACAAGTGATTGTGCAATTTGTTGTCTGTAGTTTTCTTATTCTGAGCACTAGATGTCATTTTACTTTTACATTTCTACTCACATCAGGCATGTTCCCTCATGACCAGAGTTTATGTCTGTTTCCCCAAAGGAATTATCAACTCCTGAAGGTCAAAGTCATGTATTGGTTATCTTTGCATCTCTTAGAATAGAGCATAACTCTTCTCATAGAAGAGGAAAATGAATTTTATTAAATTGCATTGAAAGATAACATTTGAAGTGCCTTTATAGCTAGCTAAATATCCTCTGCACTAATGGACTTCAATTTCATAAGTGCTGATACCACATTGACTAAGGCCATATAAAAGTTGTACAACCTTAACTAAAGCAGTAAGCTTTTACCTTTTTTTTTAAGATTTTAAGTAATTTCTATATCCATCATGTTGCTCGAAGTCATAACCCTGAAATCAGAAGTTGCATGCTCTACCAAGTCAGCCAGATGACCCTAAAACAGAATTATAATTAATGGATTGACTAAATATTCTTTCCTGTGGTGGACATTTAATACCACCCAGTATTCTCTTTTAGCCAAGCACATCCTTGTAAAAGAACATTACATTCTCAGTCATTTGAAAATTCTAGCATAAAATTAGGTATATATTATTTTAACAAATATCAACCTCCCAAGATGTTGTCTAAACTTAATATAGCTTTTTTTATTCAGGCTTGAAAGAGGAACAGAATATATATCTATATCTTAAAATTCAGCTTTGGCCTTATTTTATTTAATTATATATCTTGAGTTTATTATGAATCTCTTTTAATGTAGATGAGTCTCTTTCCCCCTGTAGTGGCTCATCAAAATGATAGTTTTGACATTTCTTCCTCAAAAAAACCATGCATAAAGTGTCATTATAAAATCTAATTTACAACTGTCCTACATTTGAATACAACTATTTCTACACACTCAACTTAGATATACCACTTGTTAAATAAATTTGCATGTCATCTGTAAGATTTTTATTGATGTGACATATTCCGTGGGAGACTAAATTGTTAAAGGGTTTCATCAACTTGAGATTTCAATAGCAAAAATCAACAACCTCTTTTATTTCACTTTTTCTGAAGAATAATTTTGATCAACAATTGTTAGGTAATGAAAATTATACTCTTCCAATTCGGAGAAAAAAATCATTCCTAACATGGTGCATTTTCAGTATTAGAGTCAATGCTGTTATTTGATATTTGTTATTTACTGTTATTTGTTATTTGATATATAACTCTAAATATTGTAAATATGTACATTTTTTGTTTTGTTTTTGTTTTTTTTTTAAGATTTTTTATTTATTTATTTGACAGAGAGAGATCACAAGTAGGCAGAGAGGCAGGCAGAGAGAGTGAAGCAGGCTCCCTGCTGAGCAGAGAGCCTGATGCGGGGCTCGACGCCAGGACCCTGAGATCATGACCTGACCCGAAGGCAGCAGCTTAAACCACTGAATCACCCAGGAGCCCCAATATGTACATTTTTAAAAATGCATGAAGTAGATATTTATAATGCTAACATGCCTGTGATTATTATATTATTTTAAACATTATTGAATGACCCAAATTTTAAGTAAAGTATTTCTACCACTTGATAAATATATTGCAAAAAGTTTGAGGTGACTGTTGGCTGATTTAGTACATTTTGTTCTTATTATCTACAATATGTTAGAAATTGACTAGAACCAAAGTTCTAGTCATTCTGGAGAGACTGAGGAAGAGAGAAGAGAATACTAGCTTGGGAGCGGAACTGGCTTCTAGCTTTGGATCTATTTCTAATGATTTAAAATTGAGAAGCTTTATTCATTTGAAAGTGTGCAGTATTGCACTTTTCACTTGATTCTGGGTAAGCATAAGGTATATAAGATCATCAAAAATGCTTTGTATATTGTGAGATGCACAGAATGTTGAAGTAGTATTATCTTGTGTAGCTCTAAAGGACAGCAGATTGAATTTGAAGCTCTGGAATGGAACTCTTTTCTGCCAAAGGGTAGAGCACGGGCTTTGAGCAGCTGAAGAAGAGAACCTGGAAGTGAGTTACAGAAGAATGGGAAAGAGAGGTACCTCGGGCTTGACCTCTATGCGGATTGTCTCTTTCTCTCTCTTATGCACACATACTTCTCACTTATGCCATACTTATATATCCCATCTTCACTTTAGTGTCTCAAGCCAGAAATCTCTGGACATTTCATATCACTTCTCTGTATGGCTCCACCATGTTGAATCATTTACCAATTCCTATCACTTTTATCTCTGGAAAGTTATTTTTTATTACTTAATTCAAAATTATATGTAGAACATTATGCTAATGTTTTATATTAATTAATGTTTTATATTATGTTAATTACAATGCTACATTAATGTTTTATATTGTTTAACATGGTAATACTTAATTTCATCATGATACATGTGCAGCATGATATTTTTGGATACTTTTCTTCCCTAAATTCCCAGTTCAAAATCTTAGTCCCATTGTTAAAGTAAAATGTAGAAATCATTCCATTCCATGATACAGTGTTTCAGGTTTATACAATATGACAAGAACAAAAACAAAGGCAAAGTAATTTAAAATGGAAATGGAAAAAGCACTTTCTAAGACACTATTTTTCTTAAGAGGGAATATTCACGCACTGTTAAGGGAGTGGAATAGAAGAGTTAATGTGTTTTTGCATATTTAATTTCTGTGATCCTATGAGGTCTGACAGTTATTAAACAAGTAATTAAGAGGCATTATGCAATTACACTCTACTTCTACTCATATATGATGTTTAATTTAAAATGTAACTATCATAGTTTTCATGATAGACATTTAGTGTCAAATTTTAAGAGATAGTCTGCAAACTAAAAGTATGGCTTAATTTTTAAGACACCTTTTTTTTTTACGTAAAAAAACACCAGGAGTATTTGTAATTAGTACTGTGGTGAAACCCTATTAGTATTTTTTCTTAAATCAAATTTATTAATCAGTCAGATTTAAAATAAAAACCATTTGAATTTTGAATTTTTAAGTCCATAATACCTTAGAGAAAAATGTAGTCAGTGCCTTAGGGTGTGGTGTATCTGCTGAAGTTAATGAAACAGCATATAACACATTCTGCTCATTTAGCCTATTTAAAGTATTTAACTATATTGTGAGCTCTTGATGCTCTGTATCAACTCAAAAGACTAGAAACATAATTGCAATGTAATAAACTGGTTTAAAAGTCATGCCATTTAAATTATCGGTGATATTTCTGAATTTCTTTTTTTTTTACATTTACTGTGATGTGGTAGCAAGTTTTATTAATTTAGTTTGTCATATGCTAAATTGAAGGAGAACCATAAGACATATGTCCATGCTATTTCCTAAAGACCCTCCTCTGTATTCCACAATTTCTTCACCAATATTTAAAATTTGAAGGTGTTCTTTATATGTCTCATTTGGTTTTATTTCTGGAATAAATCTTGTGTATGTTTTGAACTTTAGATTCCCCTTTAATTTACATCTCACTGCTTCTTAATTTTACTCATGTATGAACTTCAAAGCTTCTTTTTAATCCATCCTTCCTCCCTTTCTCTGTCTCTTTCTTATTAGAACTTCAATATTTTTATGTCAGTCTTTTACTCAAAATATCTCTTTAAACTTTCCTCCAAACCTTAGTGAAAAAGAAAAAAAAAAGTTCATAATCTAACTCAAAAGCGCCCCACCCCACATATACACACACCTCTACATACACAATCACACACAGATCTGGACTAAAGTGACCTTTACAGCTTTACCCTTGCCTTATGTCCCTTATATTCTAGGAACCCTACAGTACTGGCCACCCTCAAAAGATATTTGTTTCAATATCACTGTGTTTTGATTGCAGAGTCTTCAGATTGTTACACCTTTCTTCCTCCCCTTTACCGCCTGCCCAGCACCGTCTGTTCAGTTTCCAGGTAAACTTAATAGACTTGCTGATTCTCTCCACAGAACCTTTCCTTTCTCTGTCAGAAATTGATTTGTATCTAATTTGTACTCTTCTTAGAGTTAGGCTAAGTCTGTTCTACCAGAATTAGCATTATTACAATCAGCATTATCTTCTCTGCTACCTACGAGTTTTTGGCAGCAGAGAAGATCTCATATTCATTTTTGTCTCTTCTCCCTTAGCACTCAGAAGAAGGGCTCTAATGGGATAACTTAATATCAAAAAACATTTATTGAAGGAAAAAAAAATAAGAGGAAGAAAGGAGAAAGAAGAAAATATGGTTCCTGATTTTTCCCTGTTCAGTATTTCCTTTCTGAACTAATGGATATATTTATTTTTTATTTTTTTTAAAGATTTTATTTATTTGGCAGAGAGAGAGATCACAAATAGGCAGAGAGACAGGCAGAAAGAGGGGGAAGCAGGCTCCCTGCTGAGCAGAGAGCCCCATGCGGGGCTCAATCCCAGGACCCTGGGATCATGACCCGAGCCGAAAGCAGAGGCTTTAACCCACTGAGCCACCCAGGCACCCTGAACTAATGCATGTATTTAAAGTTAACCACCTTATCTAAACTAATTTTACACAAATCCATTGTCTTGTTCTGCACAGGTCTCAGTCCAAAACCTACTTTTATCTGAAGAATCAATAAAATCACTCCTTATTTTTTCATGCATAGTTACTTATTCAATCTTGATCCAAACATTCTTCTACATAGAATTTCTTTGGTAATTACATAGACTCTAAATTACTCTCTTCCATGTTGCTTTCAAATGCTTCTTGAGTTCTTTTCTTAAATATATGACTTTGCCCCATAACAAGAATTAAAAGAAAGCTTTTTCCTGCTTCTATATTTACTATGGTGTAAATGAAAGTGAGAGCTATAAAGCAGTTTAATAAATGCATATTATTCCCCCAAATTCAGCTAACCCTTGTAATTTTATGCAAGAGATGTGCATTTATTGCTTGATTCACTTATGATTCTGACTTCATTTTTCTATTTTGTTTGTTTTTGTTTTGTTTTACTTTTTGGCTATCATTAGAGAACAAATTGGTTTTTAAAAATATTTATTTATTTATTTATTTATCTGGGAAAGAGGGAAAGAGCACACTTGGTGGGGAGGGACAGAAGAAGAGGGAGAGAGAGAATCTCAAGCAGACTCCTTGCTGAGCACGAAGTCTGACTTGGGGGCTCAACCTCAGGACCCTGAGATCATGACCTGAACTGAAATCAAGATTCAGAGCTTAACAGACTGAGCCACCCAGGTGCCTAGAGAACCAATTAATTTTTAAAAGTCACTTTATTAAAAACTATAGCTTATGAAATACAGTGATTATTTCTTTTCTTCCCTTTTGGGGATAATTCCCTATTTAACCTGAAAAGAGCCAGTGGTGACCCTAGTTAATAAAAATTCCAATGATAATACCATGATTTGGGTAATTACTGACATGAATAGCTTGTAATACTCACATCCACTGGAAATGTTTCTTCTTTTAGTATTGTCAGGCAAATTACATGTGCTAGATTCTAATATAGTTTTTAAAATTAGAAAAGATAGTCTTGCCAGATGACATCAGCAAACATAACTTTTTGGTCAGAAAAATATCATGGAATTTAAAGTAACCACATAATTTGTGACCCCAAAAAATGACTATATAAAGAGACAGCTGTGGCATAGTAAACTTGCAAAAGGGTCCTTTTGAATTCCTAGGTTAGCGGGTCTGGTAAACCAAACCTACTGCGTGGTTTTGGAGAGAGCACTCTTCAGTGTGTGTGATTTACTCAATATCCTGACTGATAATGCAAAGATGTTGTATGTTCTTGTATGTCTTTACTAACCACAAGTGCAATAGGGCAGCTTGTCCTATTATTGTCCTATACAATAATATGGAGTAAGCATGTATCTGTTTTGTGTGAGGTTAAAATCAAAAGAAAAACGAAGCATAATTCCTGCAGAAATATCCATGGATTCATTAATAAAAATATATATATATAACATGCTAGAGTTGTTAGAGGACAGAATCTGATGTTTGGAGGGTCAGGAATTGTCACCTGGCTCTGTCACTCATTAAATTTCAGTGTTGCTTTGAAGAAGCTACTTACATTTACTTTGTTCTGGTTTTCTTATTTGTAAAAAAAAAAAAAAAAAAAAAAAAAAGTTAATTATATCCACCCCCTTCCTTCTGACATTGTGGATTGTGATAAGAATTCCAGTATATGGGGTGCCTGCATGGTTCAGTCTGCCGGCTTGTTCCTGCTGTCAAAGAGCTCAGTCAACGGCATCTTCTCTGTCATTCTCTATAGCACCACGTTATAGAATGCTTTATTCTTGAATATTTGTCTGTTTACTGTGTGGTACACTCAACTAGTATCTTTTAAAGACTAGGTTTATGTTAAGTTATGCTGCATACCACAGTCTTGACTATAAAGTTCACGAAATACTTAGCCTTATCAGGACAAATTACTTGAAATCATCCATTCTTCTCAGGTTACTCTTTAATATTTCATCCCAAATGTTTGTGAACTGTCCTACCCAATATCTCATTATTCCTAAGGAATCTTTAGTGGTAATGGATTACTCCAAATTCCTGCTTTCTGCTCAGATCTTTACTTGTTTTTATTGATGTATCGCTTTCCTGCATGTATAAGCAAAGCCCTTTCACATTTATTTTACACAAGACCACTAATACAAGGTCACCGATTTTAATAGATTTTTAATGAAAGATTGATTATAACGCAGAAAAATTACATGATAGCAGATAATAGTAAAAATCTTAATATTGAAAACTAGATCTCATTCTTGCTAAAGCCCCTTAACATAACTGACCCCAAGGATAATATAATTTAT
Source organism: Meles meles (assembly GCF_922984935.1). Classification (NCBI taxonomy): domain Eukaryota; kingdom Metazoa; phylum Chordata; class Mammalia; order Carnivora; family Mustelidae; genus Meles; species Meles meles. The sequence continues at coordinate 76,117,231 of NC_060067.1, forward strand.
TTTTGTATTTGTATTTTAACCATGGCCTATGAATAGGTACTCTGGCTTCTTGTAAAATATTTTATCATCTCTCTTCCTCTCTACTTGCTAGTACCCACAATCCCTCAAGAGCAGCTAAAAAAAAACACACAAGTGTTTTCTCTATTCTAATCCAAAATTTACTTTGAAAGGGCACAGTAATGACTTTTCATAACCAAAAGCTTTATCTTCGTATGACATAAATCACCCTTCTTTAAAGTTGTGAAATTCTGTGACCATATACTTACCTTAATTTTCTTTTGTTATATTGATATATTATAATTTCATGGAATTCTTACTTCAGCATATTATGAAAACAGTAAGAAAACATGTGGGAAAGATTATACATTTTTAAGTGTACTTTGAAATGATAATTATCTACATAGATTAAGCAACCAAATCAATTTTTATACTTCATGACTGAAGAATTGTTGGTGAGACAATTAGATTGGCTAAGTAAGTGGTGGTTGGTGTACTCTACATTCTTTTTGTTTTGTTTAATTTTCCTCCTGTCTCTCGTCCTCTTCTCTATTCTGAGATTTCTGTTTCTTTCTTCAGGGACTTTATTACTAGTTCTTTGATAAAGAGGCCTTAAAATTAAAGTACTTAATTTTTTAATCCCTGCAGGTACAAGTTTGTGAAGGCATAAAATAATTTTATAATATGAAATATAGTATTTATTATATAGTTTTTAGTATAATATGAAATATTATATTTAGTATTAAAATGTCAATTCCCCAAATTATCTCCTATTCAAACATCTAACTCCCCCTCCCCAAAACACACCCATACATACTAAATACAGACATTTATTCCTGGAATGATTTAGCTAATTTTTGGATGTTATGAACGCATGACAGAATGAAAATAAAAAAGAGGGTGGTTACAAGGAATTTGCATATATCTTGGCAAAGATTCAGAATTTCATGAGTCAATAAAGTGAGATGTAAAGTCATTTATAATTTAAAACCATATATTTCTATATATATATAACTAATAATATATATAGAAAAGTTCACATGTTTACAATTGAAAGGACCATTGACAAAGATGATGGTAAAGAACTTGTGAAAAAGCTCTCTGTTGAGTGGTAATGAGAGATCTGTGAGAAAACTGATGAAGTCCTCAATTATTTTTACTAATAAACTTTTCTTTGGTAATCTTTCTTTAGAAATCACTCCAAAGTGAAGACTGTCATATGGTACATCTACATGGTGATATAATGATAATTGTACAAGTAAAATATTAAGAGTTGAATCATTTTTGTTCAGTTTAATATTCAGCATATAGCAGTAAAACAGACCCAAATATTATACAAAGACCTATTCTCAGCTGTTTAGCCCATTCTCAATATAGTAATGAAGAGAGGCAATGGCAAAATAAAGAAACACAAGGAATGAAACAAAGACTTACACTAAAATGACTTAGAATTAACTGTTTAGATTACAACCTTTTGTATCTAGTTTAAGAAAAAATGTGCCTGTAGAGAGATAACATATTGTAAGAAGGACATTCTATCTTTAGGTAAACATTAAGCATTAAATGAGTCATTGTGGAGAAGGCAAGTTATTACTCCATTTTCTTCCACTTATCCATCCTCTTCTTTTAGTTTTCAGAGGAAGAGACCTTAAAGTGTAATGAAAAAGCTATACCCTAATAACCCTTTGTCATTATTCTTCAACTTTGACCTCTAATTTTACTTGTATATATGGTTTCTGTTTCTTTCTAACAAAACTAATTTTAACAATTTGTATATATCCTTTTGTACTGTATTCATTTTTATGTGACATAATTTCCTTTAAAGAGAGATTAAAAATTGATTTATTAATTCATTTAACCAATTACTTTGACATTGAGGTATCAGATTGAAGCATTTATTTAATTAAAAGAAATATAATGATGTTTTCCTGAAATATATATTCATACTGCAAAGAATAGAATTTTAAGAGGAGAATTAAAAAACATAAAAAGTTATACACAGTGTCAACATATGTTATTTTGTTTTTATGTAATTTATTCTGCAGAAAGAAAGAGAAAATAAAATCTCCATCTCCTCTCACAGTTTTTTTAACCAGGTTTCACAAACAATCATAGCTATCAGAGTGCTGAGTTTGTAGAAAACAGAAAATACTTCTTTAAGGTACAAGTAATATACAATGAATCTTCTTGATAAACATGATTGCCTAGTCAAAATTTTATTCTGCAAGAAAGTAATTGTATTTAATATGGCTACCTGATTGTAAACATTTGCAAAGTGCAACAAAGAAAATTATAAATATCTGACATCATTTGGGATGCCGATGATTATGTTCGTGGGTAGCATTTTTATGAATTTATATTGCATCAAAAATGCTGACAAAATCAACATTTTATATGATTTAAAAAGTACAAGACTACTCTGTGACAAAGTCTGATTGATAAGCACATTTATTTAATACTTTTTTTTAGTCAAAGAGTTTCTTTTGAAAATTTATTAGTATATTCTGTTTTCAGTTATTCTTAATAATGTTAAGTCAGAGTCATTTTTTACTTTGATGGAGGAAGAAGTGATTTTAAGGGACTGTTTTCAGTCAAATTATTTTAGTTGGAGCTATAAAAGTCTATTTCTATAGGTCTCAGATGATCAAACCTTTGCCCCCTCTTGTTTTGTGTGAAGAACCTAGAAAGAATTGCCAACATTTTCATCTGACTAGCATGTGAGCTTAGGTGGAAATTTTTTCTGTTTTCCCTTGATATCTATTTATCTAGAATTTTGTAATGACAAATTCTTAAAAAAAATGACTAGCCATCTTCAATAGTAGTCTCTTGATACATATTGAAGTCCTTATTCTTGACTGTGGTGTTCTGGAATGACTCCAGTTATGTCTGAGAGCTCATCATCTCTAGTCCTGTGGGCCACTTCACACACACTAGATACTAGACTGAAGGAGAAGCATTTCTACTGGAGTGATTCAATAAGATCATGAAGCACTCTATTCATTTTCCTTCTCTTTTCTATCCTCTAGCCTGAAAATCAATGGACTTTTTTACACAGCGCTTCTTCACAATCATTTTGAGTTTCCTGTCTTCTCACCCAGTGGATGAGGTTAGGTTGAACATTTATTTGATTGGTCTTAGCCACCTAGAAGTGCTTGAATCATTATGGTTGTTCATTAGGAGAAAATGTTAACAACAGGGTCGGTTCCTAATAAGAGGTTTGGGATAGTCAGAGATTTCAATGCAGAGATCTATGACCTGCATTATTTGGGGAATTTATGATTGAGCTACACTTCCTGATATCAAAGAGGACAAATGTTTTAGCTTGAAGAATTTCACTTTCACTACATGCAAGAATGGAAGAAACTTTAAGCTAACCTATTTGTAAGTTCTATATTACTTTACTTTTAAAAAGATTTTATTTATTTATTTGACACAGAGAGAGAGAGCAAGGCAGAGACAGACAGAGAGAGCACAAGCAGGGGAGTGGGAGAGGGAGAAGCAGGCTCCCCATCCAGCGGGGAGCACGATACAGGCTTTGATCCCGGGACCCTGGTATCATGACCCAAGCCAAAGGCAGTTGCTTAACCAACTGAACCACCCAGGTGCCCCAAGTTCTATATTACTTTAAAAGCCTTTTCTTCATTTTTCCCCCAAGATTCTTCAATCCTAAATTCACCATTTCAGTCCAAGATGGTAGAGGAGTAAGAGACCTTAGTTTCTTCTGGTCCCAGGATTTCAGCTAGATAGCTATCGGATCATTCTGAACACCAGCAAACTCAACCAGAGATCTAAGAAAGGCAGAGCTGCAACTGTACTCATAGAAAAGTGACCACTTTCTGCAAGATAAGAGGTGTGGAGATAAACCAAACAGAGAGGGGCCCTCCATAAGCCAGCTACCAGAAAGTTATATGGTAGTGGAGCACAAAATCAGAACTTTTAGAAGTCTGCTCCAGCAAGGGACATCCTGGCCTCAAAAGCACTCATCTGGCCAAGTGGGGCAGAACCCTAGGTGGGACAGTGTGGTCTCGGGATCCTTGGGGTCACAGGAAGACTGGATGTGCCTGAATGCAGCAGAGCTCCCAGGTGTCAAAGAAGGGAAGCCCAACTGCAAAGAGTGAGCTGAGGTGAGAGCTCTCAGCTTGGGGTTGTCATAAGCCATGAACCACAGTTTACTTGGGTAGTGTTCTCTGAGCTGGGGCCCAACAAGTGACAGAACTGGTGAGACCTCTCTTCTTCCTCCTGGGAGGAGTGGCATAAGAGCATGCTGCAGGAGTCTACAGGGTTTGGAGACTCAAAACAGGGTCCCATGCCTGAGATAAAATTGTTCAGTCACAGGCTGTGTGAAAACATAGTACGAATGGAAACCAGAGAGATAGGAGTGCTTGACTGCTTTTCCCTGAGCGCTCACAGAGGAATGCCACCCTCCCCCCAGCTTTCTGTTTTGGGGCTGGAGATTAGGAGGCTGCCATTTTCATTCTCATCCCCAAAAGCCTTTAAGAAACAAAAGCACATAGAGCAAACCTGAGCAGATTACTTAGCCTGGCCTCTGGCAGGGCGGTGCAATTCCACCGGGGCAAATACACTTGAGAATCAAAGTTACAGACTCCTCCTCCAGAAAATCAGCAAGAACACCCAGCCAAGACCAAGTTTACCATCAGTGAAAACTGCAACACTGCAGTGCGAGGGGAATACAGCTCACAGAATTCATGTTTTTCACCCATGATTCTTTAGTTTTTCAATTATATTTTTTATATATTTTTCTCTTTCATTTTCTAATCAATTTGTTATTTTATCAACTCTTTTTAAAAAATACTTTTAAATTTTCATTCTTGTAATTACATTCTACCCTTTAAATGTATTTCATTTTATTTTTGTACCTATGTAAGTTTTTCTTTCTTTATAATTTTAAGATCTAGTTTTTAACAAACAAACCAAAATACACACAGAACCCAGTGTATTGCTTTATCCTGTCCACCTGTCTAATTATATTCTCTTTTTTTCTTTCTTTCGTTCTACTTTCTTTTTTTGATTTCAGGTCTCTTCTGATTTGTTTAGTGTATATTTCTCTGGGGTTATTTTTGCCATTTAGTATTTTGTTCTCTCATTCATCTATTATTTCTGGGCAAAATGACAAGATGGAAAAACTCACCTAAACTCACCATTTTTATACAAATATCCCTGCACTTCTATGTTGTTTTCTTAAAAAGGATCCTTGACTCTATCACCCAGCAATAGGTGCATACCAAATGATTGATATATAAGTATTGACTAATTTTTTATTATTATTGTCTGTTTTATTTTTATAGATAAAACAAAGTTTTGATTTAAATTAATAAAAATACTTGGGTTGATATGAAATATCTTGGTCATATTTGCTTTCCATATATTACAATTATAACATATATAGGTTACAATATTTAGAAATCAGTGTTTTGATGACAGTGGGGCTGACTAAAAGTGGGAGAAATGGAGGAAATCAGACTCTTGAAAGAATGGAAGTGCACTGGATTTAATTGCTCAAAAATTTTTTGGCTGAGGACATTCCTCAACTCTTAAGCACAACATAGCAAAGTTTGCACTCTTAATACAGAGTACAGAGCTCAAGGATAATAAAGTAAATTATAAAAATGAGAACAAAAACTAGATGAGCAGAAGTACAAACAAAAATGAGGCAAAGGGGGATTGGAGCTCTAAAATTGTTGTAAACTTCCCAAATCCTAGAGTGATCACTGAATTATGCATGTGGCAAGGAAACTTCAGTGCATCTGAATCAGAGTCCAGACAGGTTAACAGCCTCAGAGAACAAAAATCAAACCTTTTCAAAGGAATGTAGCTAAGCTTGAATGTCTACAAATATATTATTTAAAATGTCTGTTTTAAGACAGAAAATTAACTGACATAAAAAGAAACAGAAAAACATAACTCATACTCATGAAAACAGTACATCAACAGAAACAGATCCTCAGATGACCTAGATATTAGAAGCAGAAAAGAGCTTTAAAGGAGCTGTTTTGCCTATGTGTTCAAGAAACTGAAGGAAAATATAATGGATTGAAATATAAGGCCTCTCAGCAGAGAAATTAAAATTTAAAAATAAAAACAAATGGAAGTTATAGAATTGAAAAGTGCAGTTATGGAAAGAAAAAAAAAAAAATCACTAAATGAGTTTCACAGTAGTCTTTGAGTGCAAAAGAGGTGCCCGGATGACTCAATCAAGAAAATATGACTCTTGGTCTTTGAGGTCATGAGTTCTAGCCCCACACTGGGTATAAAAATTACTTAAAATAAACAAATAAATAAACAAAAATAAAAATATAAATAGAGTACAAAAGAATAAGTCAGTGAGAGATAGTATAAAGTATCCAATCTGAACAACAGAAATTTAATTATGAATAGGGCACATTTGGGTGGTCTAAAATTCTCATAATTTAGAAGTCCAGAAGATGAAGAGAGAAAATAAAACAACAAAAAATGTTTTGAAAAAAATAGTAGAAATTTTTCCAAATATGGCATAAATTATTATCTAGAGTTGGAAGGAGTAAAGTGAGTGTGAAATAAGATAAATAGAAAGAAAACCAGGCTTATGTGTCATAACATAACTGATAAAACACAAATGTAAGGCAAGAAGCCGAAGAAAACTGACATATTTTATGCAAGAAAACAATAAGAATGAGGGTGACTTCTTACAAGAAAAAAAATTGGAATCCAGGAAGAAATGGAACAAAATCTTTAAGGTGTTGAAAAGAAGTGAAAATATCAAAACAGAAATCTATATTTTAACAACTTTAGTCTTTAAATTGATGTTGAAATAAACACATTTCCAGATAAAAGAGAACTGAGCAAATTATTTTCCAGCAGACTTGAACTACAAAAAGTGCTAAAGGATATTCTTTGGGTTAAAGAAAAATTTTAGATTTAAAAGAAATTTTATTTCTTTTATTTAAATTAAATTTCTTAAATTTAAATTTAAAAGAAACTCAGAGATACAGTTAGAAGTAAAGAGCACAGGAAATTACAAATGTGTGGGAGAAATAGATATTTCTAATTTTGTAAAAATACATGACTGTTGGAAGTTAAAATTATTACACAAAATACAGAGTTTATAACAAAAGCACAAATAATGGGGGGTAGTTGAAATGATTATATATTCTACACGAAGTACTATAATATTAATGCTAAATAGATCATGTTGAGTTAAAGGTACACATTGAAATGCCAGGATTTGATCAGTAAAAAGTATCTAATGAACCCAGTGGTTAAGTAACCAAGTAAAAAGGAAATAAGGGATAGAGGAACAAAAAAACTGATAGGACAAAGAAAACAAATAGTGAATGGGATACCTAAATTTACCTATATCAATCAGTTTATTAATTAGACTAAACACTCCAATTAAAAAGCAAATTGCCAGTTTCGATTAAAAAAAAAAAAAGAAAAGAAGAAAGAAAAAAGAAAAGAAAAGAAAAGACAAGAAGAAGCCCAAACTACGTTAGAGATACACTTTGAATAGAGACCCAGACATGTTCAAGGTAAAACAAAGGATAAAGATACACCATGAAAACACCAATTATATGTAAGCTTGAGTGATTTTATTCTACCAGACTATGTTGACTTTAGCACAAAGATTGTTTACAGAAATAAGCAGGGAAATATCAGATGTTAATAGGGTCAACTGATAAATAAGAATAAACAATTAAAAGTTTTTGTGGACCCAATAGATTGTCAAAATACGTGAAGCAAAAAACTGACATAACTAAAAGATTGATAGGGAAATACACAATGATAGTTGCAGATTTTAACACAACTCTCAGGAATTGACACAGGACTAGATAAAGAAAATTAGTAGGATATAGAAGATCTGAACAGGATAATCAACTACCTTGACATAATAGAAATTTACATAATGTTATGCCTGACAATTATTGAATACACATTTTATCACATTTGTATAAACTGTTCACCAAAATAAAATATATGCTGGACCATAAAAATAGAGTCTCAATAAATATTAAAAGTTTAAAATATTAGAGAATATATTTTTTTAACTACACTGGAATTAAAGAATTAATAATATTTTATCTAGAACATCGCCAAATAATTGGAAATTAAATAACATAGCTAAAGCAGTGCTCACAGAGAAATTTTTAGCATAAAGTGCTTATATCAAAAAACAGGTGTTTTTTGGGCGCCTGGGCGGCTCAGTGGGTTAAGCTGCTGTCTTTGGCTCAGGTCATGATCTCAGGGTCCTGGGATCGAGTCCCGCATCGGGCTCTCTGCTCAATGAAGAGCCCTTCCTCTCTCTCTGCCTGCCTCTCTCGTGATTTCTCTCTGTCAAATAAATAAATAAAATCTTAAAAAAAAAAACACCACAAAAAAAAAACAGGTGTTTTTTTTTTAATATATTTTATTTATCTATTTGAGAGAGAGTGAGTGAGAGTAAGAGCGAGAAACAGTGTGAGCATAATCTGGGGAAGCAGACTCCCTGCTGAACAGGGAACCTGACCCTGGACTGGATCCTGGGATTCTGGAATCATGACCTGATCTGAAGGCAGATGCTTCACTGACTGAGCCACCCAGGTACACCCCCAAAAACAAAGTTTTAAAACATTGAACCAAAACTTATTTCTCATAAAGCTAGGATAAAGGAGCAAAATAAACAAAGTAAATAGAAATGAATAATAAAGAAAAGAGTAGTAACCACTTTCATTGAAAGAACAATGCAAAAAATCAGCAAAATCAAGAGTTAGTTCTTCAAAAATATTAATAAATTTGAAAAGCATTTAACAAAATGGATCAAGAAGAAAGGAGATAAAATCATTATATAAGAAATGAAAATTCTAACATTGTTGAGCTTAAAAGTATCAGAGTAATAATAAGAAACTATAAATACCTATATAGAAATAAACTCCACATTTTAGGTGAACTGAAAAATTTTTAAAAAAACACAACCCACTGAAATTGATAAAAAATATTCAGTTGATTGTTAAATATTTAGAACAAAGAAACTTCCAGGGTTTTTTTTTTTTTTTTTTTTTTTTTTTTTTTTTTACATAAATACATATAATGTTTAAGAAGAAATGCCAAACTTAAGCATACTCTTTCAGGAAAACAGAAGGGAGGAAACGTTTCCCAAATTATTTTCTGGAGGTAACATATTCCTCATGCCAAAACTTGTTAGAGATATTAAAAGTAAAGAATATTACTGACCAAAACTCCTCATAAAGCCTAGTGCAAAAATACTTAAGAATATATTAATAAATCAAACCCACCAACTGCATACAACAAAATATTTTAAGAACAGAAGAACTATATTAAGGAAATTTTTAGGATTATTTTATTTCAACAGGACTAGTTACTTTTTAAAAAGGCAGAAAAATTTCAAAGCAGAGTGAAAATTTAATATTAACATATGCAATACTTTGACTATTAATAATTTCTATGTGTAGTAGAGTCATCTTCCCCACGTAATTAACATTCAGGATTACTTAAAATGGCATTACTTCTTCAAAAAAACAAACAGAACTTTTCAGCTGTGTGAAAGGTGCTTTGGAAAGTTCAAAAAAATAATAATGATAGGAAAAAGTAGATTGGATTTAGACAGGATTTGATAAGTCCTATGAAAATGGTGCTTGAGTGTCAACTATCCATTCTTTGAAGCTCTTCCTCTATTTCAGTGATATTATTAGTAAAGTTCCCATATTCCTGAATACTGAGAAGAAAACATATGGCCTGAGCTGAAGTAGGAAATATTTGCTAAGTAAAAGCCAAAGTGTCATTTCTAAATTGGCTTTTGAGGGTAAATTATGCACTTTTATAAAGAAAAAAGGTAATAAGGAAAATGAAGCAAGAGTAGGAAGCTAGATAGTCCCATAAATTATTTGACCTATGTGATAATATACTGGGTAATATTTTTTGACCACATTAGTGAACCCTAAACCCAGTTGTTTCATAACCAATAATCCAATAATTTCAATTCACTCCTTTTAAATCAGTGGAATGTATCCTAGTTTGTACCGAGGTATATAAGTATTTATAAGTTTAGGGGCTTAGGCAGCATCAGTCAGGAGTTTATTTCAATAGCCCACGTCCTCTTGGCTGCCATTACAAACATATTCAACAGACATTAATAATGACTTCCCCTGTTTCCTTTTAGGAACAGAGAACTAGTCAAAAACACTCAATGGCTTGCCAAGTCTTAGAGAAGTTCACAATTCTAATATGACATTCATTAGTCTATGTAATAAAACTTAACTTTTTTGACCTATTTCATGCCAGTTTTTCCTGGCTCCTCTGAAAATTTCTTTATCAATTTCTTAACTAATGCTTGAAAATATTTGCATGATAATTTTCTCCATGCTAGAGTTTTATATTTTTTTTTCCAAGCTCTTGAAGCCTGAGTCTTCTATTAGGTGAATAAGGGAGCCTAATCAAATTCAACTCAAATACATTCTCCTTCATGATGGCATTCTCAGCAACACAGGTCTTCAGATGACATATATTCTGTCTGCTTGGTGTTTAGGTTTTTGTTTTTGTTTTTTTGTAGTTGTTTGTTTGTTTTAAAGGTTTTACTTACTTGCGAGAGAGAGTATGAGTAGTGGGAGAGTCAGAGGAAGAGAAAGAGAGAATCTCAAGCAGACTCGGCACTGAGTGTGGAGCTCTATGTGGGGTTCCATCTCACTACCCTGAAATCATGACCTGAGCCAAAACCAAGAGTCAGATGCTTGACCCACTGAAACACCAGCAGCCCCAATGTTCAAATTTAAAGGAATCTTTAAATTAATTCCATTTTCTAAATCTAAATTTAGGACTAAAGAATACATAGACACAAGAGTTATTAAATGTGTATCAAAGTGTCAGCTGTACTAGTAAGAGTCTATGTCTTTAGGTATTGGCCACTAATCTCAACTGAGGATAAAAACATGTAATCACCCAGATACCAGTATTATATTATTCTTCTCATTGTCTAGTTAATGTTACTAAAATGTTTCTTCAGTTTTCCAAGGGTATCTCCTCATTGCTTAACATTTTTTTGTTTTATAAAACACAATAAATATTTACTGTAACCTTAATTATCAATATATAATTTTGTTCAGAATTCATTTCTGTTGGAACACAGCTTTGAGTAAAAAGAAAAAAAGTAAGAATAATTTGGTGTCAGAATATTTCTAATATTCCATCCTTCTCTTTTTTCTTTTCCTTTCAACACTTCTATTAGATTATTTCAATCTTCTGCTCTATCTTTATTGTCTATGGGGAGAAATTGAAGGAAGACTTTGGTAAAGTGAGGTAAAAGGAGTCTAGTATAACAAATCATCTTGGTATAATTATATATGCCTATTAATCAAATCATTATTTGCCAAATACACAGCTTATCTATGTCTGCCTTGTTTATAATTATATTAACTATAAACAAGGCAGACATAACATCCACCTTACTAGAAATTAGAGACCAATTTAAAATAGACATGAAATAGACAACAGTAGTATTATGAACTTAAGTGATAAATTAGGTGAGCTATGGGGTGTAATATGAATGCTGAAAGATCATTGAGCATGACAATCAAGAAAGAATTCTTGAGATTTTGTATGGTGCAACTTCGTAGTTTTTGACATACGATGAGGACAGGACCCATGGATAGAAAGAGCCGAAGTTTGGTGTATGCTTGAAGCTCCAGGGTGAAGGGATGTGCAGGGAGTATTAGATCATAAATGTAGTCTTCAAATTTCTACTTATAAAACTACTTTTGTAGGATTTCTCTGGTGCTTATCATTCAGTTTAATATTAACTATTGGTGGGGAGCCTGAGTGGCTCAGCGGGTTAAAGCCTCTGCCTTTGGCTCAGGTCATGATCCTGGGGTCCTGGGCTCTCTGCTCAGTACGGATCCTGCTTCCCTTCCTCGCTCTCTCTGCCTGCCTCTCTGCCTACTTCTGATCTCAAATAAATAAATAAAATCTTTAAAAAAAATTAACTATTGGTCAGAAGTATAGGCAGTCATGAGACCATTTAAGAATGTAGCAACCAGCACTTGTTTGATACTTATCAAAATTATGCAGCCTATAAATCAACCTTCTGGGCTAAAGATGAACATTCTCCTGTTCCTCATCATGAACACACATACAAGGAGGTTATCTAACCAAATCTCAGGGGGATATATTCCTTGCTCACATAAGCTTTTTTTCACCATTCATCTCCTGGCACATTTGAAATCAGGGAGAGTAAAGAATAGGCAGCTTCCTGAATTAAGTTCACTTATTTTTATTGTACATGCTGTTCCAACAACCAGGATATTCTCTTCCTGGCAAACCACTGGTACAATTCTTAGTTATTCTTTAAAGATGCATTTTAAACTATATCTTCTAGCAACCACACTATAAACTACTCTTCACTAAAACAGATACAATACCAGGTTGATCACTCCTCTTTTGGGACACCACTTATATACTTCTTTGTTTTTTTTGTTGTTGTTGTTTGTTTGTTTTTTGTTTTTTGTTTTTTTAAAGATTTTTCTTTATTTATTCAACAGACAGATCACAAGTAGGCAGACAGTCAGGCAGAGAGAGGGGAAGCAGGCTCCCCGCTGTGCAGAGAGCCCGATGTGGGGCTCCATCCCAGGACTCTGACATCATGACTGAGCTGAAGACAGAGGCTTAACCCACTGAGCCACCCAGGAGCCCCACCTCTTTGTTTTTTAATGTAACTGTAGTCAGTTTTAAAGTCTGTGTAGCTTAATGATTAAAAAGGTGGACTTAATGGTACTGCTTTTAATGGCTAAAACCAGAAATCTGGGTTCAAATCCCAAATCTGACATTAATTAGTCTGACTTCAGACAAGTTTTATTTTAAAAAGCTTGCCAAGATCTCCCTAGCTTTGGGTTACAATAGAAGAGTGCGTTTCCACCAAATATTAGATTTTTTAATTGATTTTGAGCCACCAAGAATATTGAATTCCCAAACTTTTAAGTTAATATTACTTTCTTCATGTACATTCTGCCGCTTACCTGCTACTGCCACCAGAGCTAAGCCTGCCTGAACAAAATATTGAGGTGCTTCAAAGTAGAGTATCCAGTCTCTCAAAATGGAGAGATGACTGTTTTGTGTTAAACTCAACAGAAGGGAAACGAATGGGATTAGTGGACTTACAAATGAATGTCCTTGAGCCCTTAAATGTCACTGCCATTCAGCAGTGGTGCTCTTCCTCTTGTGGGTGGGATTTCCAGACTGAAAGCCACAGCACTCCCAAAACAATGAGCTCTAATCAAGCTATACAGCCCCGAGGTTTCCAGAGGGTCCCATTTAGCAGCTATGCTGCTAAATGCCATCAGCAGCTCCAGATTCTTCTGGGTCCGTAATTGAAGTCCACACAGATACTGTTCTCACCAAGGTACCTGTACAAATTAGGCTGTCCTAGGGGCATCTGGGTGGCTCAGTTAGTTAAGCATCTGCCTTTGGCTCAGGTCATGATCCCAGCATGCTGGATCCCTGGTCAGTGGAGTCTGGTTCTCCCTCTCCCTCTGTCTGCCACTTCCTCAGCTCGCTTATATGTGTTCTCTCTCGCTCAAATAAATAAAATCTTTAAAAATAAATAAACAAATTAGGCTGTTTCAGTCTGCAAATATTAGAAAGCCTAAACTCAAATGACAAACATTAAGAAAATATATTACAAAGTGTAGAGGTAAAATTATTTTCACTTTGGTCCATTCAATATCTTCATCAAGGATACAAGTTCTTCTCACTTTTTTTCTGTCTGTTCATCCTCAGCATATTGGCTGTTTCTCCCTCTGCTGAGTGATGGTTACAGAAACACCAGGCATCATATTCTTACACACCAATGTCTGGAAGGCAGAACAGAGATCCATCTTTTCCATACGTCTTGTTTATGACTTATTTCCATTACCAGAAGGCCTTTAACTCCTCATTGGGTGGAATTGGACCTACCTAAGGCAGTCACTATAAGAGGAAATAATTACATATTTTATAGTTAGAGCAATACCAACTTTAAAATGTTAAACATTTATATAGCCATATACAAAAATCTATCACTAAAAATAGTAATTTATTTTCATTCAATTGAAACTTTCAGGAATAATTTATAGTTTTCTAACAAGCAATTGTCTGTCTTGTTATTCACAGGTTCTGTTAGAAAATGTTTGCTATTATTATTTTACTATAATTTATTCCTTGGGAAATTTACAGTTCTTTGTAATTGCTGTGGGTATTTATTAATTTCTTAAGTATTTAATATGTCCATATGTAGTTGATTTCCAGGACGTCTGCCAACTTTATAGATGACTGAGACCAAAGGACAGGAAAAAGAAAAAGAAACTGCTCTCTAATACCTCTCATTGGTACTATGCCTAATTAATTATTTACCAAATGAAGTAAAGAATGGCGGTTGAGAGCCATAGTCCAACTTGATAGCATGTAAGTTTCGGATATCTCTCTTACTTTGGTCAAACCAACTAAAATTAATTATGTCACTAGAAGGTAGTGGCTCAGAGGACAGATTAGTTGAGAATGTTATATGTAAGGAATTCTGTTGGACAGTGGGAGGAAATGACCATTTATTTTTTTTATTTTTTATTTATTTTTTTTTTTTTTGTATTTATTTGACAGAGAGAAATCACAAGTAGGCAGAGAGGCAGGCAGAGAGAGAGGAGGAAGCAGGCATTCCGCAGAGCAGAGAGCCCGAAGTGGGGCTCGATCCCAGGACCCTGGGATCATGACCCGAGCCGAAGGCAGAGGCGTTAACCCACTGAGCCACCCAGGCGCCCTGGAAATGACCATTTAAAATAGCATCCAGACTCCATTCTAAGTCTCATTTCAGTTAACTTTGAAGAGGATGACCTTTCATTATTCATATTTGTATACTAACTCGAGGAAATCCTTGCTGCTAGAAAATACATTACATTTTGGAATGTTTCATGTCTACAGCAAGCTTTGAAGCAAATGCCCTTAAAAATGTGGCTGTTAATCTTACAGAAAATAGTTGATGATTTTAGAAAAAGCTCACCAACTTCAGCCACAGATCCGTGCCTTCAATATTGATGAATATATCTTTACAGGAGGTTAGTAGAGGAATTTTATGTATCATTATTTTAATAGCATCACTTTTCTAAAGAAGGTACATTTAGCGTTGTGAAATGTTAGTGATCATGGGTCTCCTCTTTACTGAGGATAGAAAGTTATCTTCTTTCATCCGAGACACTGAAAGCACTTAAAAGACATTATCTCATTATCTCTATAACATCCTCTGACAGAATTGGCTTGTAGTATAATTCCCATTTTATTGGTGGATAAAGTCATGCACATTATGGTTTTATAATTTAGCTAGGCAGATGGCCTGCCCTGGCACAAGAGCTTTCAGCTTTACTTCATCTTGGAAATTTGTCTCATTTATGTCTTCACGTTTCTAGTGCAGACATGACCTTAATGTTCCCAGAAACCAAGTATTTAAGTGGTCATTTGTCCAATGACTATTTTTTTTCCTGAAGAAATGTTTCTGAATTATACTTTATTCCATTTTGACATGAAGGAGAAATGAATAACATTTTGGATAACTTATAGAAATTCATTTGGGTAATTTTGTAGATTCAAATGAATAGTAGAAGTCATTAGCAGTACTTTTTTTTGTTAGTATTAAATAGCTATGGGTACTTTTAATAGTTACTTTAGAATACTGAAATACATAACTTTTAAAAATCAATCCTACTTACCTCTTTATCAAACATGTGCAGATTAAATCCATGACACCTATGCTTCTTGTACATGATTTCCCTAGGAGCTTACAAAAAATATCTTAAAATTAGTCTAATATAAATGACTAAAGCCAAGAAGACATAAAAGCTTTAATTAACAGAAACATGTCAATTTAATGGAAACCATTTAATTGATTCAAGAGAGGGTTGTATCATTATTTATCAAGTTTTATAATTATTCTAATTTGTTTGAGCTAAAAGGTAGGAAAATCTAAAAAAAAAAAAAATTGCAGTGGTTATACAAGTTTATAAAAGATAGGAAGGCATTTGTGGAACTGAACCATGTATTGTCCAGAAGGGATTAAAGAGACTGTATAGTTTGTATTGGTTAGCAGTATTAATCAGTATATATTATTGGGAGTTAAAGGATGATTACAAATGGAAAAAGGGAACCTAGACCTGTAGTAATTATTCTATGCCTCTTCCTTGCCTTTATCTTCCAAGGAAAATTGTATTAAATGTTTTTTTATTTATGAGGTATACTTAGAAATGAGTATATACTACAAAAATTCCAACATGAGTCTGTCCTTCAAAGAGTTATATATGTCCATTACTAAAAAAAATTAAAACCAAAGACTACTAAATATACTGAAAGGAAAGCATAGATCATCATGTAATTTTTTTGTACTTTAATTTTTATCATGGTTATCAGAGATCTCACAAATCTATTATGGCCCCAAAAAGGGCCATTGCATGCTCCAATAAGACAGAGAAATGTGGAGTTAAAAAAGGTAAGATTTTTTTTCCTCTTTAAAAGTAAAGTTGGAATATATACTTTTTGATGAAAGCTTTATGCATTTAATGAAAGCTTTGGAATTGACTAATGTAATAGAAAATGGTGAAAGGACCTTTACCAGATGTTTAATTTTGACTGATAAATTATGATTGAATTCTAAAAATTTGGGACTTTGATCTATTATTAGAAAAACATATTAATATTTTCATTCCAGGACTGTAAGATTATAATAGATTCCTTTTCTACTCTAGAGAGCCATCCAATTAAAGTTTACCCTCAAAGATAATATATAACATTTTGATTTATGTTCAGAGTGAGCGTATATGATCTTAAAAAAAATATATTTTAAAATAAGAAAAGTTCAATATATTCTTCTTTTGTCCTGGGTAGAAGTAGGGATTGATCTTGTTTTTCTTGGAAATAAACCAAAATAAGGCTTTGGTACAACCTCAAATTAACACAAAAATAAATAGAACAATGCCAGTGTATAAATTTGATCCAAAATGTGCTCAGGACTTATGATAAGTCTTATACCACTAATGGAAGAATTGCTTTTGAGTCAAAAATTAATAATAATTATTATGTTTGTGTTTAAAACATTCTGTTCTAGAATGGCTCACATTATGCACAGAATAAGACACAATATTCCTTGAAACATTCAAATAATAAAGAGCAGTTCCTAAATACATGCTTTAAAGCAGATACACAATGTTGTACAATGTTTTCTATATTCTAACCTAAGCCAACTTGATAGATATATTTGTTTGGAGCCCTGAGGGTCAAAACTGCTGGGATCCCTGTTCAGACAAGGACAGGCAGGGGATTCCGAAGATGACTTTAGCGCTCTACAGTATAAATCTGGGAGCATTTTGACAGAAGTGAGTCAGTTCTGACCTTAACTCCTGCTGAATGCTGTGCTCCTATGAGAGAAAACCTCTCTTCTGCTGAACTACTCAAAATTCATTTCCGATGTGCATTTGCTCTTCTCCACTCTGTCTGAAAATATATGCAGACAAAGTTGATTGACAGCCCTCTAGTTACCATACCATGAAGGTTGAAACCAGAAAGGCTACATCTCTAATCCACTGACAGCTGAAAGCTACAGAACCTAATTTCTTAGGTTCATTCTTAAATCTCTACTCATTGTCCCAAGAGGAAAACAAATAATGGGGGATTACATAGGACTAATGGAACTCTGTATAGGATAAGAGTGTAAATATGGAAATCACAGTCATGAATTCTCTGGTGTTCTGAGAAGAAAAGAAATCACATTTATTCAAGTACTTCTCACAAAGATGGCTGATGAAATAATTTCATTTACCAAGAAATACTTCTTTTTCAGGTAGGGCACATACATATGGCATATTTTCCTTAGAATTTAACAATTAGTAAAATATACAATTATTCTATAATAAGATACTGAAATTCTTGCATAAGCTTGTCAACTGTGTCAGCAAATATTCAAACCTCATACTATTCTCCCTATTCTGTCTCTATAATTCTGGCTATGCAAGCTAGATTCTTGATTCCTTTCTCCTTCTTGTATTTAGTATTACTCTTTGGAGGAGTTCTGGTTAATTATACTCTGAAGTTAGCTGTGCTTTTCCTTCTCTCCTCCTTCCTTCTTCTTCCTAATGTAAACATGGATGTGAATGACAGTTAAGATCCAGTAGCTATCATCCAGTTATGAGGGGAAAACATTCCCTAAAATGAGAGATGTCAATTTAAACATTACCGATCCTTTATATTCCTTTCTCCAGTTTCTTGTTACAAGAGGAAAGTAAGCTCCTACTTAAACCACTGTGGTATGTTGAATAATTGCCACTCCTCCCCACCTAAGACACTTTTCATCTTAATCCCCAGAGCCTGTTACTAAGGTACCTTACGGGGCAACATGGACTATGGAGATGTAATTTAGTTAGTTATTTTGAGATGGGAGCTTATTCTGGATTACGAGGCACACACACTATAATCACAAGGTTCTTTTAAGTGAGGGAGGAGAGGCAGGAGAGAGAGGATCAAAGTCAGAGAGAGATTTAAAGATGTCACACTATAAGTTTTGAAGATGGAGGAAGGGACCATGACCCAAAGAATACACACATCCCTTAGAAACTAGAAAATGCAAGAAAATAGATTATCTCTTAGATCCTCCAGAGAGAAACAGTCTTGTTGACCCATTTTAGATTTCTGAAGTCCAGAACTGTAAGTAAATGAAATTTGTGTTGTCATAAGCCACTCTGTTACTGGTGATTTGTTATAGCAGTAAACAAAAACTAACCCAGCCTTGATTTCTGTTATAATAATCTTACCTGAGATGGTTACATAAAGATTTTTCGATCTCAAAGAATTAACCAGAGAAAGCACTTAAGGGAAAACTGTAAAGTCCACTAAATCTCCAATGGTGAATGGCTCTTTTTTTGTTCAGGGGTTCATGCTTAACCATTTATTAATATGGAGACATTTTTAAAAGACAATACTTTTCAAGAATGATCTAACTTGTTCAATAATTTGTTTACTTCCCCCATGAATAGTAAAATCACTGGGGACCCAACGGAAAATGAATGATACTTTAGTAAACTTCTTTAAAGTTTAACCATTTACTTGAAGTGGGTGTTAAATGGAATTGTACATGTAACAATGTCTGAAGCAAAATGATATATGTGTATGCATGAACACACACACACACACACACACACACACACACACAATTCTGAGTTATCAGAGAGACTAGTAGATGAGTCAGACAGACTCTTCAGGTGGCTTCTGCTGCCCGGCCTCCTTTGCATTATCTCTACTCTTTCGTGTCAGCACAACCTGTGATTTGCTTCTGACCCATAGAATACAGCAAAGGTGATGAAATGTATATGATGACATTATATAAGACTGCAGCTCTGGTCCTGCTGGAGTCTCCTTTGCTGACTTTAAAGAGACTCTAGTGGCAAGGAACTGAAGATGCTGCTAGGACTTGGATCCAGCAGAAAGCTAGTAAGAAGCAATTTAACCAGAGGTTAAAGTTTAGAAAGCTCTGCAGTGAGGCACCTACAGCCTCTGGATATTATGTATTTGTCTTTTTTATTAGCCAAACATCAGTACTCTTATTTCTAAGCTGTTGCCAATGTATAAAAAAAGAGTAAGCCATTTTACAGCCCCAACTCAAGTTCAGCCTGGTTTCTTCCATCCAGGTATATCTTATTCCATCCATTAAGACATCCATCCATCTATACAAAAAGAAGATGACTTAAGTGTTCTATTCCAGGTGCCAAAGCAGGCATTCTTGGTGATATAAGATGAATGACAGAGCCCAGCTTCATTAATTTCTCACTCTCTGCCTTATCCTAAATGTTCAGGTCCAAATCAGACCTATATGGGGGACATATAAATCATTTCAGGTCCTACGTGGTTTTCCTTAGCCACCAGTTACTCTGAAGTTGAGTTTAACCCTAGTACAGTTGTACAGTCTTGATTCTCTCATTTAGCGAGTCCTTTGAAGAGCATAACATTCAGCATTATAAGGATGTGGTGTTGAGTTTCATAACTGACTGAGAACTCCCCAGAATCTAAGCTCTGGCATTCAAATCGCAGCTATACCAGTAGGTTTGTTACCTTGCACAACCTACTTAGCTTATCTTGGTGTCTATTTCCTCATCCGTATAGTCAAGATAACCACAGTACCTACTTACCAGTCAAATTTGTGGGAGACTTAAAGGAAAGAACATATGTAAAACATCTGGAACTACCCTGAATAAGTGTTTAATGGCTATCAGTTATAATAATGGAAGACATTTCTTCCTCACTCTCCTCATCTATATGAGGGTGGATTATCAGTTAAATAGACTTGGCCCTTTCCCACTACTTCTTTTCCACAGGGTGGAGGGAGGTCTCTGTTTGCCAAGTGTAGGGACGAATTGTGTATTATTGGCCCAGTCCCTTCCTTTTTCCTTTCTCTTGGGGATCTGGCAGAACTACCTTTTCTGCTCCAGTGCTTGGTGCCATATATTTTACAAGGACAGCCCTGTCTCTTTGAAGAGAGATCAGCCATTTTCTAGCTATGCATTACAGGATAAGTCTACCACCTAACACTGAACATTGGTTTTAAGAAGACATATGTGATCTTAATGAGTAGTTATAACATATACATTAGTTAAGAAATCTGTTTCAGGAAAGAGAATACCAGTCAGAAGTTGATTCTTGAGATAGAACATGGAGAAAAATAATGTTTTCACGTTCTCATAATAGTTTTTCGTGTTCAGGTTAGATAGACAATATCTTAGAAAGAATAGTAAAATAAGTAACTTCATGATTCTCAGATAAGGAATGCCTCTCAGATAAGAATCATATATACTCTAAAGAACCCACATTGTAATTTCCCTATATTTATGGCTAATATAAAAAAACTAGATTATATACATGTAATTAATGACTTTTCTCAGAAAACTGGAAGTTAATTTGAAATAATTTGCTAATTTTTATCTGAACCTATTTATTGCACCATAACATTTTAACTACTGATTCACGTAATATCTCGGAAAGAATAGTAAAATAAGTAACTTCATGAATCTCAGATAAGGAATGCCTCTCAGATAAGAATCATATATACTCTAAAGAACCCACATTGTAATTTCCCTATATTTATGGCTAATATAAAAAAACTAGATTATATACATGTAATTAATGACTTTTCTCAGAAAACTGGAAGTTAATTTGAAATAATTTGCTAATTTTTATCTGAACCTATTTATTGCACCATAACATTTTAACTACTGAATCACGTAATGTTGATTCAAACATGCAATTTTTTTTGAGAGAAACAAAGTGAGCATGAGCCAGGGAGAGGCAATGGGAGAGAGATAATCCCAAGCAGGTTCCATGTCTGGGGTAGAGCTGAACATGGGGTCTCCATCTCACAACCCTGAAATCATGACCTGACTGAAATCAAGAGTTTGGTGCTTAACTGACTGAGTCACCCAGGCACCTCAAACATACCATTTTTAAAATGTATTTGAGTACTTTCACATATAACAACTAAGTTGGTATTCGTTTGAAAAACAATTGGTGATAGATATCAAGTGTCTCCAAATATTTAGACATCTTAATTATCTTCTGTAATGCATCCTAACAAAATAATCAGAAATAAATATATGTTCAGCACATGTATATTTATTTATTAAAAACAATTTGAAATTATGAAAATTGAAACTTCAGTAGTCAGTGATAGAGAAAAGCTTAATAATCTTTGCTATAGTCATAGGTTTGAGTGTATTCATTATAACATTTAATGGTTATAAATTCTAATGACAAGGATAAACAAATATGTAACAATCTTAACTGGAAAGCAATGTTTATGAAATTGTGTGGACAGTATTATCAGAGCAATGTTAAAACAACATTAATACCAGCAACAATGGCAACAACTTACACAGAAGAATTAAACTGGGAAGGAAATTACAAAGCAAAACAGGGAATTATTTAGAGGTGGTAATTTTCAGTCTATTCCCCAAACCTCTCCAACTTTTGTTGTATTTTCTGTTGTTTAAAATTTTTTTTTATTTTATAATTTTTTGAAAAGGTATTACTCTGTTCAAGAAAAATTAATTTTTTTCCTTGTTTGTTTGAAAACTCATTAAAGAAAGCATTCCCTGGTCAAAGTTTTGCTAAAATTTGAACACAAATTTGTTTTATTGCTATTATAAACTTTTGTTATTATTGCAATTATAAACTCTTGTTATGAACTCTTGTTAGTGTGAATTACAAATCTCCATAGTACATTTAGAATACTTAGTAAATGTCTTTAATATAATTTTGAGATAACTACAGCAGAGTTTCCTTATGTAATCCTGTGTATCAGCCTGATCAGGAAATGAATTCAGATAGATATTCCTAGTCGTGTTAGGCAGCATCACTCCACACTGACCATCTCTAGTACCAATTCTCTCCTCGTATCTAGCTGCATCTGCTGATTTGGCCTAGTATCTGGACTGTGTTCATAGTTGGTATTCAGACTTGCACAGGGGCATCTGGTGATCCCACTGTGGCAGGACACAAGCAACATGGGAGAAGTAACCCAGCACAATCCACTGCATTGAGCACAAGACAGAGAATGGAGCACTCAACCTTGAACAGCTGTGTGTCCTGAGGAAGAAAAGGCTTCTTATAAAACTAAAAGAGTTGTAAGTACTGGGCCCTCAGGAAACTTTGTGTGGGATTTCCCTAAAATATTCATAGATAGAAAAAGAGGAAGCTTTCCCTACTAGCAAAGAGAAATAGGAATTTTGTCCTTGTCACAGTGGAGTACCTTCTTTGGCAGCTCAATGAAAGGGTAAAAATGGCAGCAGGGTCTGAGAGAGGATGGGCCTTCTGGGGCAGATTTGTGCAGGGTAGTGAAGGCACTAATATAAGTGGTTATGGCTCATAAACTCCTGGGGGATGCAAGTTGTCAGTGGCAAAGCAGTGTTTTCTGAGACTGCAAGAACATGGTGCATAAGCCTGAGGAGTGTAGAACCAGGGGCTTGATTCAACCATACATTGAAAACTCTGGGAACTCTAAAAAAATAGAGATGTAAAGAAACCTCAAAAAGGAAAATGATATGCTGTATTTCTGTAGTTAGGATATCATTTACCTAGCACGCTATGAATCTGACTTGTAATGTCATTTAATTAGGTTAGTTAAGATTGAGGACATTGAAGTAACACCTTTTTCTTCTTTTATCTATCAAAATGCAAGCAAAGAAGTATATATTACATCTATACGATGTTTTTGCAAGATTATAGTTAAGTAATGCTCAATACATTTGCAATTGCAATATATTAAAAGTCTATTTGATATGCTGATACAAACCTGACACAAAATACTTGTTACAAACTGCATTTGAAGTTTCAATAATATTTTAAGAAAGATTTGAGAATTTGATAATGTCTTCTGAAATAATTCATGATTCTCTTGGTTGTCAAAAAGTAAAATAAATTTGGAATTTCAGGGCATATGTAAGCTATAATAGATCAGAACTGAAGATACCTTAGAGGTAATGTACTTCAACTCTCTCATCTTATATGCAGTAGATAGACAAAAGCTACTGTAGAGAATTAATTAACTTGCCCAAATCACACAGCTAGTTAATAACAAGCCTGAAGTCACATTTGTGGGCAACAGTAGCAGTCTTGAATCCAAGTCTCCACTACAAAGTACTGCCAACTCCACTTTTGTTTCTACTCTCTGATAATTCAGAGAGTTTTTTTTCCCTAAAACTGAAAAATGGAAATTGACTTGAGAATGTAGGAAAAAATAGTCTGTTTAATACTTCAGTGAGTCAGTTAAGTGAATGTAGTTTTAATCAATAAAAGAAGTGAGTCGACCTATTTTCACTGTGGTAATCAACTAGTCTGGAAAATATATCTGTACAAAAAAGACCTGTAAGCAATTAGAGAATGTTAAGTATTTTGTTTCCATTATGCTCTGTTGTATTTTGAAAAATTAAAATGATCCAGGGGCATCTGGGTGGCTCAGTTGGTTAGGTGTCTGCCTTCAGGTTGGGTGAAAATCCCAGGATGCTGGGATTGAGCCCCATGTTCGGCTCCCTGCCTTATGGGGAGCCTGCTTCTCCCTCTCCTCATTCTCCTTGCACTCTTTCTCATGAATGAGAAAAAAAAAATGAACCTACTAAGAAACTATTTTTTGTTTGTATTCTTAGATTTTGTTTGTATGAAGGTGATCCCTGTACCTTGTTTTTAGACACTAATGTTTAAAGATCAAATTATATATTTAAAATGTATTTAAAATATGAAGTATTATTTTATTTATACAAAACATAGAAACCCATTCCGATGGTTAAAAACTCTCTTAATTTCTTTGATGAGTATTTTTTTTAACTGAGTTTAACATATTTTTTGAAAATTAGTGACATCATATTAAAAAGAACTAGAAAATAACGTTTGCTTTTGAAGAATAAGAGTTGAGGCAATCTGGGAAATATTTTAGTAAAAAGAGTGGTGTATGTAAAGTTGAAAAAAAATGATAATGACATGGTGATAGGAGTTAGCATGAATGAGCCCTCACAATGCTCCAGGAAGCATCTATTTGTTCACAAAAGCTAAGAACAAACCCATGATAGAAACTCTTATTATGCTTTTACTTATCTCCATTGTAGAGTTAAGATAACTGAGGTACAAGAGATTAGGTAACTAGACCAAAATCAAACTGATAAAAGATAGACTTAGGAATCAACATAGTAAGCGGACTCCAGGGTATCAATGCTTACCCTATACCCTACTCCTACCTTTATAGTATAAGTAGTTTACCAAATGCAATAAAAATCCTACCCATAAGAGTCTAATCTTTTAACGGCTTCATTATTATACAGAATTCATGTAAAATTATTTCCCCTTCTGAGGAAACTACTTTTTAGAAACACTATAGAATCCATCTGTGAAATTCTTTTCCTTCCTCTATACTTGGCTAGAGTTTGGAATAAAAGTCCACAGATACAAATTTAATAAAAAGAAGGAAAAAAGGGGTCTTTGTTGATTGGCCATACTGCACACAACAGCAAACAAAGAAGGGAGAGGGTGCTTATGAGCTAGGGGCTGGGCATAATCATGGTCAGATTTTGTGATATATCAAAAGGGTAGACTTTTTTTAAAATTATTCCTGTTTATTATCCACATTCCCTCTCTGATATGTGGTCAGCAAAGGAGGAGGGACCTTATTATTATTTTTTTTAAGATTTTATTTATTGGGGCACCTGGGTGGCTCAGTGTGTTAAAGACTCTGCATCAGCTCAGGTCATGATCCCAGGGTCCTGGGATTGAGTCCCACATCCGGCTCTCTGCTCAGTGGGGAGCCTGATTCCTGCTTCCCTTCCTCTCTCTCTGCCTGCCTCTCTGCCTACTTGTCATCTCTGTCAAATAAACAAATAAAATCATAAAAAAAAAAGATTTTATTTATTTGTCAGAGAGAGAGAGCACGCACAAGCAGAGACAGTGGCAGGCAGAGGGAGAAGCAATCTCCCCACTAAGCAAGGATCCCGACTCAGGACTCTATCCCAGGACCCTGATGTCATGACCTGAGCTTAAAGCAGTCATTTAACCAACTGAGCCACCCAAGCATCCCAAGGAGAGACTTTATAACATGCAAAATAAGAAAGATGAGATAGCAGAACTGAGCAAGGAAGTAAAGTGAACTGCATGGTCATGAATTACCAAACTTCAAGCAATTACCAAACTGCAAGTAATTACCAAACTTCAACTTTCTTTGAAAGTGATAGCAATAACACACATTTGAATGAAGTCAAGTTATTTGTCCAATAAGTATTGGGGATCTATAAAGGTGTTACAGTATTTGTCCAAGGAAATAAATTAGTTAGATCTATTAAGTGATCACAATATTTTCCAAGTGAATATAATATTAAAGATCTTTATTAATTATTTTAAGTTTAGAGCATGTGGTATTAGATTGTGGAGGAGCTGACTTCTTCTTCTTCTTTTTCTTTTTTTTTCTCAGTGTTCCAGAATTCATTGTTTATGCACCACCCCCAGTGCTCCATGCAATACATGCCTTCCATAATACCCACCACCAGGCTCACGCAACCCCTCACCCCTCTCCCCTCCAAAACCCTCAGTTTGTTTCTCAGAGTCCACAGTCTCTCATGGTTTGTCTTCCCCTCCGATTTCCCCCAATTCACTTCTCTCCATACCCTAGAGTCAATTATCATATGGTTTCACTTACTTGTGGAACATAAGGGATAACACGGAGGACATTAGGAACAGACTTCTTTTTTTAAAAATTTTTTAATTTATTTGTTATTTTTTATAAACATATAATGTATTTTTATCCCCAGGGGTACAGGTCTGTGAATTGCCAGGTTTACACACTTCACAGCACTCACCATAGCACATACCCTCCCCAATGTCCACAACCCCACTCCCTCTCTCCCAACCCCCCTCCCTCCAGCAACCCTCAGTTTGTTTTGTGAGATTAAGAGTCACTCATGGTTTGTCTCCCTCCCATAAGAACAGACTTCTTAACCATTGGTCCTGTTCATCCTTTAGGTCTAAGTATCACCAAGGCAATAAACATTTCCATATGGCTTTTGTCTAAACTCATAATAAAAACTATTTTTATTTATTCATTCTTTATTGCTACCCAGATTAAAAATTCCATAATAGCAAAT
This sequence comes from Meles meles, assembly GCF_922984935.1. Taxonomy (NCBI): domain Eukaryota; kingdom Metazoa; phylum Chordata; class Mammalia; order Carnivora; family Mustelidae; genus Meles; species Meles meles. The sequence continues at coordinate 76,143,879 of NC_060067.1, forward strand.
ATGCCATATTGTTGTTACTGGATACCCAACATCTAATATAGTGCTTCACATACAGTAAATGCTTAACAAATATTAACTAAGAATTTGTTAAATGAATGAATCATTTACTATAGAAAATCAAATCACATAATAATTTTTAGGGCAACAAGGAGAACATGTCCTTAGGATAAAGTAACAATAAATAAATAAGTTTGTTTATTTAGACCTCTAGCCTAAATTTTTGTCACAGTGATAAAATGGATGATAGAAAATTTCAGATGAACTCTCTTCTTGTAAGCCTCAATATTTTTATAATTATTATGGTTTACATTTTCATTATATTTATTGTATTTTATTTTTATAAATTTCTGGGATTCACACAACAGGTCTGGGTTTTAAGCTTGGCAATGTTTACACGTGAGCTTGTTTAAATAGAATTATTTCAGGGGCACCTGGGTGCCCCTGTGTCTGCCTTTAGCTTAGGTCATGACCTCAGGGCCCTGGGATTAAGCTGAGCCCTACCTAGGGCTCACTGATTGGTGGGGAACCACTTCTCCCTCTCCCTCTGCCTTTTCCTGCCCTAGCTCATGCTCTCTCTCTCTCACTTGCTCTTTCTCTCTCTCTCAAATAAATAAACAAATCTTTACAAAAATTAAAAATATATTTCACAAATTTTAAGATTGATCATTTTTTAAATAAAATGAAAGGACAATGTTATTTCAAAGTATTTTCATTAAGGGCCATCTTTTGCAATATCCTTGATATTATATGCTATTAAGGTTTGTCTTTTCTTAAATCAAGATAGATTGCTCTATTATTGTTATTGCTGTTGTCAGTGCTGTTTACTTAAAATCATATGGCTAAATCCCATTGATGCTCTGAACAAATATAGAAAACCATAAGGTAGATATTTTTGACTTATGTTTTAAGAACAGAGAAAAATAACATATATTGATTTTTTTTATAGATTGGCTATCACAGCGACACAGAATAAAATGATACCCCTGTTCATGTACTTAATTTAAAAAAATACATATTTTCAAATTTGTAAAAAAGTACATAATACAAGAAGTTAAACACTGTTTTGTATTTAACAGAAAAACATATGCCATTTGCCTTTGGTACCTATCTAAAAACAAATATAAAACCTTTATCTAAAAATAAATATGAAAACAAAATACAACATCAAAACCCAGAAAGGTTTGAACCAGTCCTTCTTAGAAAAGTCTAGGATTTAAGCATCACAGTTTGGGTTGTTTCTTCTATTATTGTTTTAGTCATCTATTGCTGCTATATAATAACCACCCCAAAACTTATGGTTTTGTGGATCTGGTTTCATCTAAAGCTCACTTATGTGGCTACTTTGTCCAGGCTGGATGGTTTCAGGTAGCTAACCCTCCATGTCTGGAAACTGGTACTTGACTACTAATTCAAGCTCATGAGTTCTTAATTCAACTGATCTCTATTCCCAAAAGAGGCCTTATCATCTTCTCTCAAAGAGGTCTTAGGGCGGTGTTCCAGTGGGTTGAAGGTGGAAGTGGCAAAGTTTTTTGAGATGTAGGCTCCTGAATTTGCGTGATATACTCCGGCTGCATTTTATTGATCAAAACTAGTCACAGATTTGACTAGTTTCAAGAAATGAGTCCTACCTTTTGGATGAGAGGAACAGCAAAGTCATATTGCAAAGAGGCTTGCATAAGGAGATGGAAGTAGTTTCTGGCCATTAAATAATTTATGAGTATGCCCTCTAGTCTCATATTATTTATATTCCTCTTGCATATAGAATATGATATCCCAGAGTCTGCAAAATTTAGTCTCAATTCTGACATTGTCCTTCGTTTTCTGGGGGTGGCATAACAAAGAAGGAGGTGAAAGTTGTCAGCACTTTCTATAACCAAGCTGAATTTTTTGTTATGCCTCTTCATTCTTTTCTGTTCAGGTCTACCTGTGGTTTAAGAATAGGATCACATTATAGCTCCCTCGATTCCTTTTACAATTTTAGGCTGTAAATAGAATATAAAAATATAAAAATAATCATATCTTCCACTTGCCTGTGCAGAACTTCCCTCCTCTCTCCCCAGCAGGCAGAACTGTGTGGCTGTGTGCATCAGCAGAGTTCTCTGGCCATTTGACTTTCGTTTGGATTTGGCTAATGGGAAACATTAGATAATTAGAAAAATTAGATAAAAGAACTGATACTTAGAGGAATTGTTTCTTATGGCACAGAAAGCCCTGATGGAGACCTTTAACTGCTCCTTGCTTCTGGAAGCCGCCCTAGTATTATTCAGAAGACATTCAGCACCTGCCATGGTTATGTATGCTGGTTACTGAGAATCCAGAATTTGACCTCTGTGCCATTTCATCTCTCTGTGTCCATTTAGGTGCAGTAACCTGCCTCCTACTAGATGGCCTGAAGCTGATGATAAATCTTTATGTTGAATTTGAGGGCCTGTGTCAACAGGTAGTTTTGCTACTGCAACCCAGGATCCCAATATGAAATCAAGTTTTAATCACTCTAAAATTGAACAGAGGAAAAGCACTACTCTTATGCCTTCTAAGCAAAGTGGGATATTGCCTTTCTTAATGCAAGTGCAACTGAATGTGCTCTACAGCAGTGGCTGAACACCTGATTTCAGCTGAGAAATGTATTGAAAAATAAAACATAAAAACCTTATGCTGTACAATACTTTTACCATTAGCCACAAGCAGCTAATTAAATTAAATTAATTAAAAGTAAATACAATAAAAATATGTTTCTTTGTTGCACTTGTCCTATCTCAAGTGTTCAATAGTCACATGTGGCTATTGGTGACTGACTATATTATATAGGAAAAACACAGAATGTGTCTATCATTGCAGAAAGTTCTGTTGATACCTGTAAAGGCCTATTTAGCCAGAGCAGCCCCACCTCGTTGAATAGCCATTTTCTTGTTTATGCAGTAAAACTTAAACTGACCCTGCCCACCCCAGGGGAGCTTATTTAAAAGCAAGTCCGGGAACCAGTCCCAGGTAACAAAGCCCAAATACAAGGGTGGGTCAGGTCAGGTAGAGATAACAGCCAGAAGGCAGGGATGAGTCAGGCCAGGTGGAGACATTCAATCAGTAAAGCGCTCATATTGTCTCCCTAGCTACCAAGGAGTGTGGGCCCTGCCTTTTGGGCGCCAATTCTCACCAAGGTGATAGGCTAGTTCAAATGTCTACTATAGGATAAATTGTAACTCAGTTGGTCACTTATGTGTGACCTAGCATGACTGTGCAGCTTTCTGTGTGTGTTACAATCTCATTCGCCACCTGTGTGTGACCAGGCCCAACCACATGGCCTTTGCTCTATAAAAGTTAGTGTGTGAGGCAGAGAGGGGTCGTGCTCTCTGTAAGAGGCATGGCCTGGGCCCGTCAGTTTGATTCTCGATGCTTGCATGAAATAAAGCTTTGCTTGACCTTCCCTTTGTATCAGTCTTGCTCCTTTAATCATGGACCCATTATTGGGGGACCCAACATTGGGGACCCAACAGTACTGATAAAGACTACACTAATTTTTTTTTTTTTTGGGTGCAAAGTGGTGTTTTATTAAAGAACGTGGACAAACCCCTGGGTGGAAAGAGCGGCTGAACAGGAGTTGTGATGGGTGGCTGATTATACACTATGGGCTTGGGGGATGTAGGGAAAAAGGGAGTTTTCAAAAGAAATTTCATTTGCTAAAGAGGACCTACAAGATACCAGAGGCCTTGCTATTGTCAAGTTAATGTTGTTTTTCCCCTTTAGCAAGGCATTAACATTAGGATAGTTGGGAGATTCCTGGAAGAATGTCACACTTGTCCCACCCAGGGGTGGAGGGTGGGAGGAGGTTGCAGGGTGTCACCTTCTGCTTTGTCCTCAGCCAGCCTTCTGGTCTTTCATCATTCCTCCTTGAACAGTTCTGACACTTAAATCTTTTAAAGTTGAAGAAGGTAGAAGGTCTCATCTGTAAGTTCTTCCTGCTGAATAGGGGAGTAGAGATGTCCCTACCTATGGGTCAGTGTTGGTCAGCTGGGGACTTAATGTATGTAGGAGTTGTGAAAGGCAGAGACAGCGGCTTCCGGGAAGGATCTTCCCACGTGGAAAGGACCATCTATCTGAAGTTATGGTAGTGAAGGATTCAATTTTGCACCGAATCTTAGGGTGTGGATGTAAAGACTCAAAGCCCCATGTTCGGGTACCATATGATGAGATTTTGTTATAGAGGTGAGGTTCAGTAGGGTAATGTCCAGAGCCGATGACCAAGAAAGAATTTTTGAGACATCTTTGGTGCAAAATGGTGGTTTATCAAAGCATGGATTCATTACCCAAGGGCAGAAAGAGCTGCTGCTAAGACTACACTTATTCTTTAAACATAGAGCACTATATAGTTGCAATTATGGAGCAGAATTATTCTAAACACCTTTAGGGTCAATTGACCATTATCCTCTAAATATTCTGGAGTTTCTTCAAATTAATAAAGCAAAGCAAAAAATAAAAATAAGTAACATTAATTGAATACCCATAAAGTGTCAGGGCTTGTGCTGAGTTCTTTTCATGGATAAGCTCATTTAATCCTTCAAAAAATCTGTTTCTTTATGTACTGTTGGTATTCCACCCACTAATACTTTAAGGCTCCTAATTGATGCAGCCAAAATTAGAATCCAGCTAATCTTGACTACAATGCCTAGTTCTTAACAATGACTTCTATTACTTTTTTAATAGTTGGGAACACTGACTTATTTGACACCTTTTTTTCCCCCCTATCAATGAGAATGATCATGTAACCATTATCAAGTAAAGTGAAACAATGTTCAATAGCCTGAAAGTATACAATACTTCTCAAAAAAAAAAAAAAAAGATAAGTGCCTCTACCATATGAACTGAATACCATATGTTTGCTTTATGTTAAAGAAAAAGAACTACAGTATATTAAGTTGCATTTTAATCAAAAGAATTTGACCAATTTTGGACAGATTTTAGGGAATATGTAACTGATACAGCACCCCTCTACAATCATCAGTAGAACATACATGTTGTACTCTTTTTAAAATTTTTCTTAGATTAACCACATAAATTAACCATGAAACAAGTTGGTGATTTAGTTCCCTTAAATCATATTCCAGGTCAATAAAATCAAGACCTTTTTTCAGCATAATATTAAAGTAAATAAGGAAGAATTTGCACCTAGTATATTTGCATAACCATTTCTTTTTAAGATCTTATTTATTTGAAAGAGAGAGAGAGAGAGAGCATAGGTAAGCAGAGCAGCAGGCAAAGGGAGAAAAAGAAGCAAGCTCTCTGCTGGGCAGGGAGCCTGATGTAGGGTTCAATGGAGGGCTTGATCCCAGGACTCTGTAATCAGGACCTGAGCCAAAGGCAGCTGCTTAACTAACTGAGCCACCCAGGCACCCTTGCATAGCCATGATTAAGAAACTAAATTTTATTGTTGGGTTGCTTCTTTAGTCCTATTCCTAATTACATTCAAATTTATGACTCGATCTTTAAAAATATTTATTTTTTGCTATCTCATGAATTATGTCTTTGGAACACTAATGTCCATTCTATTTTACATAGTATAAAAACATACAAAGGAAAAGCAAATTCAGTATTTTAATTTAATGTCTTAGAGCAGAAATATAAGGGCTTTACCACTAAAAAATATTTTATTTTTGTCCTTACGAAGATATCTTTAATAATGAAATATCTCTTGACAGTAAATGTATCTTTTTACAAATAGAAAACTCCTTCTTATTTTTTTTTCCTTACTGGCAACAATTTAATTTTGCATAAGTTAGTATTTCCTGCTGTGCTAAACATTTATTAATTCAGAGAGAATGATTGACAGCAACTTAGATATTCAGAGGCCAAGTTGCATAGATCAGACCAGATTGCCTTCCTCACTTCCCAATATTCAAATAGGATATTTTTCTGATACCCTCAAGAGGTTTCTGGTGATTGCAATGCATCATTGCATTTACTAATTGCTCATCATGTTTCTCAACTTGTATGGGAAATGACAAGGGAGATTTTTTCCAGAATATGCTTCCTCTACTATTGGAAGAAACTTAATAAAAACAACAACAACAACAACAAAACCTCAGAGCAATAAAGTTTCATTCAGTGTGGTTTTGAAATTTGAAATATACCCATGATCATATTTTCAAATATGATTTATTATCTAGGACATTAAAGCGTAAGAAGTATATTGCCTCTTTTTTTCCAGTATGGTTCTAATTAGAATCTCTGTAGTACCATTTAGTAGACAAGTTATATACTGTTCAATAAAGAATTAACTCAGCAGGCATGGATTGTGCAAACCCTATGTATTCCAAAGAAAGCCTTTGATTAACTTCTGGGAGATAACTTCTAGAACTTTGGAGTTTTATACTTAATATTTTTGTTTAATCAGGGCCTTAGTCCACACCAGGAAGTCTATGCTAAAAGCCTAATTTAAGGAAGGGGTCTTGGTCCCTGTAGTGTCAATTTAACTTCTGGAGAGATTAGAGACTGAAGAAATAGGTCAGCCAGGCAGGTGCTCTATGCCTGCGTGACCAACCCCAATAAAATCCTGGACACCAAGTCTTGCATAAGCCTCTGTGGTTGGCAGTACTCCATATATGTCTTCACACATATTCACAAGGAATTAAGTGCTGTCCGTATGACTCCACTGGATATTTGGAAGCTTGAACCTGTCCCACCTCCACCTGGACTCTACCTTATGCCCTTTTTTCTTTTGCTAATTTCAGTTGGTTTCTTTTCACTATAATAAACCATAGCTGTGATTATAATAGCTTTTCCAAGTTCTGTGAGTAGTTTTGGTCAATCACCAAACTTGATGGTGGTCTTAGGAAACCACTGAACACATTTTGCATGTGTGTGTGTTCGTCTTCAAAAGGATCTTCTACATTTCTTTCCGCATTTCAACTCATAGAATCATAGATTCATTAACTAAGATCATGTGAAATGCAAAGCCCACATATTTTCTCTCTCATTGACTGCCAAAGATTACTAAATAAAAATAACTCTAGTATAAAACTTCACTTTTTAAATATTAGAAATAGATAGGGTATATTTGAAGTTACATTGGCATTTCTTACACAAGATTTTAATGTATATCCATGTTAGGACTCTATGAAGTAGTTTTATGTGAATGTAAATAATGCTATTATTATTTACATGTGCTATTTATTAAAATTTGATTCTTTACATTGTTTACATTGGATTATTTTCAATGGGTTTTCTTTAATACTGTCCTGCCCAATATTTTAAATCTCAAGTACACAAACTTTCATGAGTTAATTTATAGTATAATTTCAATTTAAAACTTGACATAATACAGATTTGTTTATGTGGACCTTAATAATTATTTGTTTTATTCATATTCAGGGAAGAATCTATTATAGAATGGAGATAAAATTCAAATCTGTGGTAAAAGGGTGAGCTAAAAATATGAAATGATGTTGAAGAAATAGCAATTATTTGTTTAAAAAAAGATAAACTAAAAATAATATCCCACCTTACCTGATTCAAAGCATATACAAAACATATTATATAAGACCGTGAAACAAAATTCAATTGAGAGACAAGGCAAGAAATATTTGTAATATATGTAACAGAGAAAGAAAACTACAAAGAAGTCTTATTTAAAAGAAAAAAGCAAACATTGTAAATATTTCACAAAGAATAAATATTAATGGCCAGTAAAGGGTAGGAAAGTTGCTTAGGATAGCTCTAATTATGAAACTTAAAAAATGTGGTTTTTTTTTCCTAGTGAAGCATATCAATCAACAGTTTTTGTTTTGTTTTGTTTTCCCTATGGAACAGTTTTAGGTTCACAGTAATATGGAGCAAAAGATACAGAGATTTCCCATACAGGGAATATATGTCCCCTATTATCAACACCTTCCACCAGAGTAGTGCATTTGTTACAATTGATGACCTACATGGACATCTTAATCACCCAAAGTACATAGCTTACTTTAGGGTTCACTCTTGATGTACATTCTATGGGATGAACAAATATATAACCATGTATCCATCATTATAATGTCATACAGAGTATTTTCATTGCCACAAAAATACTCTGTACTCAGCCATTCATCTTCTCCACCTCCTCTCCACCCCACCCCCACAACCCCTGGCAACCACTGATCTTTTCTACCATTCCATGGTTCTGTCTTTTCTGGAATGTCATATACTTGGAATCATACAGATGATAACATATTCAGGGCACCTGGAGGCTCAGTTGTTAACCGTTTGCCTTTGGCTAAGGTCACAATCCCAGGATCCTGGGATGGAGTCTCAGGTCAGGCTCCCTGCTCAGCAGGGATACTGTTTCTCCCTCTCCCTCTGCTTGCTGCTCTGCCAGCTTGTGCTTGCTCTCTGTCAAATAAATAAATATTTATAATATATATTATATATTTTATCTTTCAGATTAGTTTCTTTTGCTTACCAATAAGCATTTCAGATTTCTCCATATCTTTTCATGCCTTAATAGTTCATTTATTTTTAGTGCTGAATAATATTCCATTTGTGGATATACCAGTGCTGATTGATCCACTCACGTACTGAAGTACATCTTCATTGCTTCCATTCGGTGGCACCAATAACTTTCGTAATTGTTAGTAATTAAGAAAAAAAAAAACTTCTATAAGCATTTGTGTGAAGTTTTTTGTGTGTGTGAATATAAGTTTTCATATACATTGGGTAAATACCAAGGAGCACAATTTCTGGATTTTATGATAACAATTTGTAAGAAACCAACAACTTGTTCTCCAAAGTGGCTGTACAATTTTGCATTCCCAGCAATAAATGATAGTTACAGGTGGTCTACATCTTCATATTTCTAGCTTTCAAATTTTGGCCATCCTGGCAGATGTGCAGTGGTATCTTATTGTTTTAATTAGCATTTTTCTTGATGATGTATGATGTGGAGCATCTTTTCATATGCTGATTTGCCATCTTTATATCTTCTTTGGTGAGGTGTCTTTTACCATCTTTAGCCAATTGTTTAAGTGGATTGTTGTTTTCTTTTTGAGTTCTAAGAGTTCTTTGTATATTTTGGACAAGTATGCCTTATCAGATCTGTCTTTTGCAAGTTCTTGTAGTCTGTGGTTTTTCCTCCTCATTTTCTTGACATTGTCTTTCATAGACCAGGAGTTTTTATGTTTTATTTTTCTATTTTTATTTTTTTAATTTTTAAAAAATTTATTTTAGAGAAAGAGTGTGAATGTAAGCATGTGTGCAAGTGGGGAGAGGGACAGAGGGAGAAAATCTTTAAGCAGACTCCCCACTGAGTGCTGAGTCCAACTCAGGGCTAGGTATCATGATCCATGAGATCATGACCTGAGCCAAAACCAAGAGTCAGATGCTTAACCAACTGAGCCACCCAGGTACCTGAGCAGAAGTTTTTAATTTTAATTAAGTCTTCCTCATCCAATATTTCTTTCATGGATTGTGCCTTTATAGATGTATCTAAACAGTCACTATATATGCTTCACCATATAAACTCTGAAATCATTTTCTCGTTACTATTACACAATATACTGGAAGTTTAACTGAGATTGCATTGAATCTATAGATCAATATATTAGAGCTGACATCTTGTTATATTGAGCCTTCCTATTCATAAACAGGAATATTTTCCATTTATTTAGTTCTTTTTAAAAATTTTGTTCATCAGTATATTGTGGTTTTCTTCCTACAGACCTTGTACGTATTTTGTTAGAAATATACCTAGGTAATCTATATTTTGGATGCTAATGTAGATGGCATTGTATTTAGTTTCACATTCCATTTGTTCATAGTAAGACTATAAGAAAGTGATTTATTTTGTGTATTAATCTTGTATCCTACAACTTTACTATAATCCCTAGTTCCTGGAGGTATTATTTTGGGGGAGGGGCTTTTTTTTTTTTTTGTCATTACTGGAGTCATTTTGGCATTTCTTGTTCTCCCACACTGAGCTTTTAACCCTCAGAGTTTTACACATTGAGTCTTTAGCAATATGTCAGTTTTTAGTTTAGATTTTTCTACCCTGGCATTGGTTCCCATGATGATTTCTACTTATGAGTTACTGTTTTGGTAAAGTATCATTCCTTGTATTTGCCTACCTGTCCCTCTAATCTTGGGGGCTGTGGTTGTCCTTTTTACTTACTTCTCTCATGGATCCTAGAAGAGTTGGATTTTTCAGTCTGTTCAGCTTTTACTTGTTAGAATAAAGTGAAAATTTCCAAGCTTCTTACATGAGAACAGGAAACCAGAAGTCCAAATGTTATTACTTTTCAACAACAAAATGCAACAACAACAAAAAATTATACAAAGAAAAATACGTGTACATGTACACATACTTGCACACAAATAAATAGAAACACAGTTTGAACAGATCATATCACATGGTTAAAATCATTATTATATCTGAATATGTAAAAAAAACAGGGATGGGGATGGTGTTATGCCAGGGAAGTAATGATGGGGAGTAAAGATATTTTAACATTTAACATTTTACTTTATATATATCTTTATGTTTGGCTATATTTGTATTTGTGTATTTTAAATTTTTCATTTTCAATACAATTTGTAATTAAAATGCCTACTTCATGATAGCCTTAAGTAGACCAATTTGAAATAGAGCTTAAAAAAAATCCGATAATAATTTCCTTTCACCTGCATGTGAGAAAATAAATTCTAGACCAATGTTAGTTATAGATACAGAGTTGGTATTAACCCAAGAATTAAATCTCTACATAAGATCTCTGAACTAAAATTCAGTTCTCTGTTTACGTATTCAGTTTATTACCAGCAGGATATGTTCTTAACCTCAAGGAGACTGCTATTTTATAGTTAGCAGAAGTTTTTGTGCTTTCTTAAATTTTATGAAACACGAAATATAGCACATCTTGAGAGTGTAAGACTCAAAATTGCCTTCTATTTTATTATGAAACTTTAAGACCTATTGTATTATTTAAATACTTTTGCAGCAGGATCCTCCATCCCAATTACATATATAGATGCAACAGTGCATCTTGTTTTGTAGACTAGGAAATTGAAATTTATAATTTAGAACTTTCTAATTTGCTGAAAATCACATAACAATGTAACAAAATCATGTAACAATCATGTAACAAAATCCTGTACTTGACCCTTGAACAATGTGAGGGTTAGTGGACCAACCTCCTCCACCCCCACAGAGACACACACTCAAAAATCCCTGTATAACTTTTGAGTCACCAAGAACTTAACTATGAATACTGTACTGTTGACCAGAAGCCTTACAAATAACATAAACAGTGGATTAACACATATATTTTTTTAAAGATTTTATTTATTTATTTGACAGACAGAGATCACAAGTAGGCAGAGAGGCAAGCAGAGAGAGGGAGAAGCTCCCTGCTGAGCAGAGAGCCAGATGCGGGGCTCGATCCCAGGTGGGATCATGACCTGAGCTGAAGGCAGAGGCTTTAACCCACTGAGCCACCCAGGTGCCCCAAAACATATATTTTTTTTTAAAGATTTTATTTATTAATTTTGACAGAGAGAGATCACAAGTAGGCAGAGAGGCAGGCAGAGAGAGTGAGAGGGAAGCAGGCTCCCTTCAGTGCAGAGAGCCCGACGCGGGACTCGATCCCAGGACCCTGAGATCATGACCTGAGCCGAAGGCAGCGGCTTAAACCACTGAGCCACCCAGGCGCCCCCAAAACATATTTTGTATGTTGTATCTATCACTGTAGTTGAAGCAGGAGAGTGAGGTTCTTGTCTCACTGAGTGGAAGAATGAATCTCGTGGACAAAGGAGAGTGAGCGAAATGATTGAGTTTTATTAAACAAGGCTACAGGAAGAACTCTCAGGACTGAGAGGAGTCCTGACGAGGGTTTCCAAGATGGGCCTCCATTGACAGTCTTTTATTTAAAACTGACCAGGGATCTTGTAGCCTTACATTCTTGTGATATCTTCTATTTGAGTAAGGACTGGTGATAACATCTTTAATGGCTTATTTCTTCTTTGGGGTCTTGTTGTTATTCTTTGTTGGTCACAGTGTGACTGCCATAAAAAGAACCTGCCTCTAACACCCAGGGTAGGGTGGTCTGGTTTGTTCCCTTGTCTCTAGTTTCATGTATGAGCAATTCTAGGATTTCTGTGAGCCTGGTCCCCTACATATCTCTACATATCTCTCCCTACCAAGCCCCACCTGTCCCTTACTCAATGGGACCCTTCAGATGTATACTGGATAGGTCATATATTTGGGGGATGATTACTACCATGTATCTTGTGGGGGAGGTGGAAATAAAGGAAGTTTCCAAAAGAATTTTTAATGTTAAAGTAGACTTACAGGACCTTGGGGGTCAGGGTAAGATTGTCTTTTGTCCTTAGCAAATTGTCAACATTCAGGCAACTGAGTCTCTAGGGGAATGTCACTCAGCCTATTTAAAGGACTTGTCAATGGGCTGTAAGTAGTAAGGAAATTTAATAATTTTTTTTCTGCCTTTGGTTCCCACATCATAGTCTTACAATAAAGAGAAAAGAAAATGTGATTAAGAAAATGTTTTAAAAAAAAGAGAAAATGCATTTATAGTACTGTACTATATTTATTAAAAACAAGTATAAATGAACCTGTGTAGTTCAAACTCATTTGCTCAAGGGTCAGCTGCACTATAAAACTAGAATTATCACTGATATGCTTGACTCTCACTCCAGTACTTTTTCTAAGATAAACCCTGTAATTCTAAAGTGCCAGAGAGGTCCTCATGGATTGGCACTAAACATTTAGTGCTGGTGAAGCTTTCTGAAGTCCCAGGGACAAGAAGCTTTTAAATGAGTAATATTGTTGGTTAAAAATGCATGCTAATGACCCAGGAGTCTGGGGTAGCTTCTCAGTAGCAGTAGGTTTACTGACAATCCAGATGAGAAGGGCTGATTTCCCTTTATATAAGAAAAATGTAAATTTTGTGGCACTTTTTTTTTCTGTTTTGATATTCATCAACTTAACACCTTTTTTGTTTGTTTGTTTGTGAGGTTTTTTTTTTTTTTTTTCCTTTTCCAATTTGCCTTTATATGAGGACATGGGTTTTTATCCAAGTTCTCAACTATTCCCAGATCAGGTGCCCTTATAATGTCTGCTTTCCTAGCTACATGGTAAGTAGATGAGAAGGTCCTCATGGAGATGATCTGGGCTAAAATCTGAAGAGGACTCAGGGCTAGACTGTGAGGCATGCAAGCCTAGGTTTTTAAACTGACAGGTAATGTGTTGCTGGTTAAAGGAGTAGTGTCTTTGTTCCCTTTTGTAGATAAATCTATTAACAAAGGGACTACCCATTACCTATCTTTTCAGAAAATCTATTTGAGTCAGGGTTTGATCAAGAGACACAGAGGAAGCAGAGGGAAGTCGAAAGAAAAGAAGAGAGTTCTTTGAAAGAGAAAGTATCTATAGTCTCACAGTTCTTCAATTTTTCTCAATCTCATCTGACTAAATCATTTCTAATTTTCTCTTTAAATGATGTTCATTCCATAAATACTAGTGATTCATTTGCTTGGAATGAGACTTGTCTAAGATATCCAGCAAATACATTAATTAATTTATCCAAATCAAATGAATAATCCTCAGGCAACTGCAAGACTAGACTCTTATATACCCATTACAAAATATGACAGAGAGATATTAGCCATTTAAGAAAAAGAACTGAAGACAACATTCCTGGCTTCCCCTATTTTCCAATCATATGGTGATCCTTTAAAGTCTAAATTACCCATGCTTATTCAATAGTAGAATCTTGAATTTGGAAACTGTGGTCAATCCAGCTAGTATTTCAAAAGAACGGAGAACAAGAAGGGAGACTAGCAGGGAGACAGGGTCTCCTACCTGACTTTTGTGGCCATAAATCTTCAGCTTTTCTTCTCAGTGCAACAATTATCATACATCCTCTTCTCATCACCAAAATTGTTCAGGAAGTAAAATTTAAAACAAATCTCCTCGTAATCCAGAAGAACTTTCCACAAAAAGAAAAAAAAAAAACAGTTTTATTATTGAATAAGCATTAAAGCAAAATGTGATGCACATATAAGCAATCTGCTAAGAAATCACAAAACAGAAAGGAATTTCACCCTTTTATATGGCCAGATACAACCCATTCCATATTTGATGACAAGATAAACAACAACAGTAAATAAGAGGACTTGACAACACCATTTGTTACACATAGTTCATCCTGTATTCACTTAGTAATTGGGGTGACCATCTGTGTTAGCTAATTGGCTTTATCTAAAGGAAAAATAAAGTTTTTATATCTTTACAACATGAGGTAAGTTTTGCAACTTGTAGCTAGGCACCACAGAAATAAAGCATCCACCATCCCACAGAAACTGAGAAAATAGGGACACTGTCTTTCTTAATGATTACATTTCAAAGAGGTAGTTCCCAGATGTTTTGAGAAAGATCTTTCTAGGCCTTAAAGCTGGTAATAGTCTTCTCTAGCTTTTAAAAATATTTCCAGGTGTTTCAAAGAGACCAAGAACATTCACTGACATGTTTTCTAACGTAAATGATCTAAGAAAAGGAAGCAGATGGAAGTCAAGTCTCTTCCCTTATTTTCAACAGGGAGAAATAATTGTTTTCTTTCTCTATTTGTACTTTCCCTTACATATACAAATATCTTACTCAAGATATTTGAAAACAAAGATATAGAAAACAAAGTCATTTCTGAGAACAATAAAAGTTACTAAGACATTTGGACCCAGTTTTGACACATGAGTTGAAGAAAATCATTGGGCAGACATACATAGAAATGTAAACTATTCTAGGAATTATAGATTGATGAAGACTATTAACATGTAAGGATCTCACAAGGGTTTTTTGTTGGTTTTTTTTTTTGAATAATCATAATTCCACAATCATTTCTTAAAATATTTGAGATGTTTAGGTAAATATAAATTACATAATCAGTTTTGTTATTTTTTGCTTTGATTTATGCTCTTTGCACTCATTACTACTGTGTCTAACTTCCTACTCGGAATTTTACTTACATTACTTCCAATTCCCTAAATATCTTTCTAATTTAGGAATTACAATGTAGGATTAAAGGATGAGAACAGTTGGTAATTTTCCAAAATAATTACAAAAGTAGTAAATGAAGAAATCAAGAGTTGTGGTTGGCTACCAAACTTGGTATTCTTTCTACCATTTCATTTTGTCTGTTTTTTTTTTTTTTGTAACTTTTTATGCAGAGAAATTACATGCACACACATTCATATATATTTATTTACGGATGATATTTTATTCCATTTGGCATTATATGTACATGGGTTTTCATGTGTTATTTCAGGAGAAGTCACAATATAGAGAAAAAAAGTCATTGTTCACAGAAATGCTTTAATTTCAATTGAAAGTTGAGGTTGTCTCTGCTTTTTTGTTTTGTTTTATTTTTACATTCACTATATATTTCTTGAGTGCTAAAACTGTTCCCACTTTAGCTGAATACTCTTTTAACCTCTTTGAGCCTTGGTGCAGAGGGAGAACAGGGAGAGAAGCAAGGGACCCCCATATGAAGTTTCAGCTTATCTTTTATCAAATTTCTGCCTCTGTCTTTTAAAATAAGGAACAAGTCTATTTTCATTACTTCTATCCAACACTGTAGCACTATTCAACATTGTTTTAATCAGGGTATTAAGAAATAAGATAAAAAAACATAAAGACTAGAAAAGAATTAAACTATATGTTTTTGCAAATGATATAATCTTATATATAGAAAATTGTAAGGAATACACTAAAAACTACAAGAACCAACAAACTCATTTTGCCAGGTTACAGGGTGCAGGATCAAAGATACATAAGCAATGTTTTTTTTTTTTTAAAGATTTTATTTATTTATTTGACAGACAGAGGTCACAAGTAGGCAGAGAGGCAGGCAGAGAGAGGGGGGAAGCAGGCTTGTTGCTGAGCAAAGAGCCCGACGTGGGGCTTGATCCCAGGACCCTGAGATCATGACCTAAGCCGAAGGCAAAGGCTTTAACCCACTGAGCCACCTAGGCGCCCCATCAATGTTATTTCAATATAATTGTAATGAACATTCTGAAAGTGAAAATAAGAAAACAATTACTTGTACAATACTATTAAGTAAAACACTTAGGATAAGTTAAAGAAAGGACATGTAGAAGTTATACTCCAAAATAATATCATTAAAGAAACCAAAGATTACCTAAAGAAATGGAAACTATCCAATGCTCATGTATCAGAATATTTATTATTAAGATGACAGTAGTATACAGATTGATTCAATGCAATACCTACCAAAACCTTACTTGTTCTTTTTCCAGTAATTAACACACT
Source organism: Meles meles (assembly GCF_922984935.1). Lineage (NCBI taxonomy): Eukaryota > Metazoa > Chordata > Mammalia > Carnivora > Mustelidae > Meles > Meles meles. The sequence goes on from NC_060067.1 coordinate 76,160,173, forward strand.
GATCTTACTTATATTTATAAGGACATATAACAGACCCATAATAGCCATGACAATATTGAAAATAAATATTGGAATGAGTGCTCACACTTCCTGATTTCAAAACTTACTATGAAGCTATAGTGATTAAGACCATGTCATATTGTCATGAAGACAGTCAGAGACAATTGGAATAAAACTGACAATCTAAAAATAAATCCACACACTTATGGTCAGTTGATTTTCATTTTGACAAGGGTGTCAAGAAAATTCAAGGGGTGAAGAATAGACTTTCAACAAATAGACCTGGGACAAAAGTGAAACAATCAAGTTGGATGCCTTCCTCACATCATAAACATGCGTTAATTCAAAATCAATCATAAAACAAAATGTAAGAGCAAAATTTAAAAAATTTTAGATATAGAAGAAAATATTAGAGTACATTTTTATGACCTTGAATTAACTGAGGTCTTAGAGATGACAGCAGTAGCACAGTTGACAAAAGAATCAGATAAGTTAGACTTCATCAAAGTAAACATGTCTTATGTTGGCAAGTTACGCCACCAGTTGTGAATACCACCGAAGGATGAGAGAAAATTTTTACAAACCGTATTACCTGATAAGGAACTGGTATATGGAGTAAAAACTAGTAGGAACTCCTGTAACTTAAAATTTAATAACCCAATCAAAAAAATCTGGAAAGGAGCTAATAGACATTTCTCGAAGAATGATATACATATACATACGATTAATAAATACATGGAAACATATTTAATATCAATAAGTATCAGGAAAATTCACATAAAAACCACTGTGAGATACTATTGCATATCTACCAAGTTAACTATTATCAAAATGGCAGATAATAAAAGGTGCTGGTGAGGATGTGGCAAACCTTCATACATTGCTTGTGGGGATGTAAAATGGTGTAGCTTCTTTGAAAACATTCTGGCAGTTACTCAAAAGGTTAAATACATAATTACCAAATGACCCAGTATTTACACTCCTAGGATACATATCCAAGAAAAGTAAAAGCACCTATTCACACAAAAACCTGCACCCACATTTTCAAAAGAGCATTATCATAATAGCCTAAAAGTAGAAGCAACCTAAATGTAGACACACTGATGGGCAGCTAAATAAAGTGCAGGGTATCCACAGAATGGACTGGTATTGGCCATAAGAATGAATAGAATATTCATACATATAAATGCATGAAGCTTGAAAATACTATCCTAAGTTAAAGATTCCAATCACAAAAGACCACATACTGGATGATTCTACTTATTCAAATATCAAGAAAAGGCAAATTTATAGATAGAAAAAGTAGAGTCATGATTGTTTAGGCCTGAGAAGAGTTTAGAGCGAAATGGTTTTGACTGCTACTAGAGTTTTTTGGGTGATGAAATGTTTGAAAATTGGTAGTGGTAATGTTACTATAAACCATTGAGTTGTATCCTTTAAGTGGGTGAACAGTATGGTACGTGAATTATATCTCAGTAGAACTATTATGTAAAGATTCAAAAATATTCTGTCTTTGATCCCAAAAGAGCCTAGCAATGTGTTCAAGCCTCTCCTGTCAAAGATCAAATTTTGTTTCAAGAAAGGAGGATCCTGAGTTTAGCTCAACCCCAGAAGTATAAATTGAAGCAGGAGGGGTGGAAGTCAGATTCCAGCTGGTGTACCTATTGCTGAGAGAGAGATGCAAGGAGCACATTTCTCAGGTGCACAAAGAATGTACAGTCATGAAGATTCCTTGAAGGAAGTTTCTAAGAGGAACATTAATAATGAAGGGACCCGAAACTATCTAAAATCTCATCAAAATCTCATTTTGAGTTTCCAAATATTCTGACTTCTAGGAAAACAGAAACAAAACATGTGGGTTTTGTTCTGGGTGAAGTGAGTAAGAGCTTCCACCCATAGACTCATCTTCTGTTCAGTGAAAGTAGATATGAGGTTCATAAGGTATGACATCATTCACAAATAGGTGTCCACAAAGGCCCCAGTGTTCACATCTCCACTCTTATACACAAAGGCAAACATACATCCCAGCAATGTGATGAGATGAAATGGAACATTGGAAATAAGAGAGGTGGGGAAGACAGATCTTATGTTCCTTATTAAGTTGAGAACACATATTAGAAGAAACCAGAGGATTTATTAATTCTTAATTTCGGCCAGGAAAGATTTTGCTGAAATAGTTTATGTTGTCAATGATTTAAATATTCAAGAAACTTCCTTCAAGTCCTGGGGCTTCCCACCTTATTACTGATGTTAATTCTCTATGTGTTTGCTGTGATTCTGTTCTCTGTATGTCCTCCCATGGAATCTCTGGAGTCCTGATTGGAAAATCTGTTTGTGTGTGTATATATATGTGTATATATATATATATATATTTTTTTTTTCCCTTAAAACAAGGATGTCAACCTAGAACAGTGCCAAAGCAAATGCTATGCTGCAACCAATAGATGCTCATAAACAGAGTGGAACTCCTCTTTCTTCTGCTCTTCATGTGTCAGCCTCCAAAAAAATAAAATCAAGAATATGTGCAGAGTCCAGAGTAATTCTAGAATTGATATGACTGGAAGCAATGAGGTGCTTCCTGCAACTCCCTTTCACCTTTAGAAGCTAAGATAGATGCATGTGGAACGTTTTCAAAGGCTATAGAGTCATGATTGTATGTAGATTATTATTGCCTAATTATCAGATAAGATAGATTGACACAGAGCAGTTTGAATGACAATCTGAATAATTTGAAAATTAAAAACATTTATTATATCAGGCATTACAGAGTATGGTGTGGCTTTCTGAGATTGGTCTATAAAATATACACAACACTTTTTATAGTTAATTAGTGAAATATTTTATACACATAATACAAAATATCAAGAGGTCCATTAAAAAATAAGCATGAATGATTTTGGACTATTTTCATTTTGACATTTGGCCCAGATAAAAGTATCTTATTTCTAATTACAAAATCTATGATTAAAAATATACCTGAATGGCTAGATTTATTCCTAGGTATCTCATCATTTTTGGTGACTATATATTCAATTGATTTCTTAATTTCTCTCTCTGTAGTTTCACCATTGGTGTATAGAAATGCACCATATTTCTGTTATGTTGATTTTGCAGCCTATGACTTTATCAGTTCTAGCATCCTTTTAGTAGAGTCCTTTGGGTGTTCTATACAGAGTATCATGTCATCTACAAATAGTGAAAGTTTTAATACTTCCTTGCTGATTTCTATGGCTTTTATTTATTTTGTTGTCTGAATGCTGTGACTAGAACTTCCGGTACTATGTTAAATAACATGGTGAGAGTGGACATCCTTTAAAATGTGACCATTAGATTTAACACCGCAGTGTTTACTGTTGACTTTAATTAGTGTAGGGTGGCGTCCTAATTATTCTGAATGGACATGGCCAGATAGAAAATAATGAGAAAAAAGACTCAAGTATGTAAAATTCCGATGAGAATTTGTGCTTGAAAGAGTAAAAGAGTAGAGAAATATGAAGAATTGATTTTTAGAGAGAAATATCTGATTTTGAGGCTTATGAGAAAGATCCTGAAGATCATGAAAAACTGATGCTATATATGAAAAAGAAGAACATTTCTGGAGCAGTATTCTTAAATGGATGAAAGAGATGCAATATAATGCATGAATGGAAGTTTGGCCCTCGCTAGAACAGAGATAATTCATACTAAGAAATAAGAGTACAGAGACAGAGACCCAGGTGGATCAGTAAGTAGGTACAGTGGTGAGAGCTCAGTATGTTGTTTTGTTTTCTAAGTAGGCTCCACACCCAGCGTGAGGCTTGAACTCATGACCCTGAGATGAGATCAAGACCTGAGCTGAAGTCAGAGTCGGACACTTAACCAACTGTGCCACTCAGGTGTCCCTTAGAATATTTTCTTTAACTACTTCTGTTACCTGATGGAAAACAAAAGCAAGGTTACCATCTGAGAATGAGAAAGGAAGACTGCTTTATAAATTTAAATGGGGAAAAAAGACGTGAAAATTTAATAGGGGAGTAGAATGCCAGTAAACTTAGGAAAGATGTTACAACTGTTTAAGTTAGTGACCACTGATTTAAAATAAGGACAATCTATTGGTTTTGTGTTTTACTCCAGCCATGTTCTGTTAAGTTGTTGTAAACATGGTAATGGGTAAAGATCAGATAGATTCAGAATAGTATTTTAGCCAGGAGAGTTCTATCAAGTAAGATAACCAAAGAATTAAAGGTTTTAGAAATTATTTTAATGACTCACTGACCAAGTAACTCCAGCAAGATAAAAAAGAAAGCCAAGAAGTGAGATAGGTAAAAAGACCCAGAAAAAAGGGTACAATCAATGGATTGTGGGATCTCAAAATTAATGGAATTGGGAAACTAGAGAAAGTGAGCTATTAGCATATTTTCTTCTCCTACTCTTTTTTGAATCTACCTTTATATTCTACCTTATTTAATTATTACATTTGTTTTATGTTTCTGTTTATTTTAGAAAAAAATAAGTCCCATATGAATTCAATGCAAAAAATTTTCTGTGTTCTCCTGAATATATATTTCTTGACTACTTCAATTTTCATTAACACCTCTATCATATTATTTATATGTAATTTACATATTGAACCACAAAATTTAGCACTGCATTCATATTTTTTATGTTTTCTAATAAACTTTAATGTTTAGTTTTTCTCACTTTTGTAGAAAATGTCTTGAGAACAGAGAATTGATATGATCAAATCTTTGAAAGGAAATGACTTTCTTCTAATGGGTAGAGAAAGGAATGTTTCATTTCGGTGTAAATGAATGAAGTTTTCTTTAAGGGTCTCATAGGTTGAACGTGAAGCTGTCAGAAAACTTCAAAGTTCTCTGTCAAATAAAAGATAATTTCAGCCTCTAAGAAAAGAGTTAGGGGGAGGAGATAAGGTTTTGAGGAGACTGTAGAAATTCTGAAATAGGAAATATAAAGAATAAAAAGATAATTGAATTAGAAAGCATAGTTAGATATCTGGGTGGAGTGAAAAGCACACTTTTGTATTGAGCTCATTCATTTATATTGGGTCCAGTCTAGCAGCTGTGTGGTTTACATACAAGTAGCATTCTGCAGACCAGAGGGAGTCATAGAGTGGATATAGGTTAAACCCATTTGAGTATTTGGCTGTACATGGTAGATGAAACAAAAAGGCAACAGGATGAGGAAACAGAGGATATTAGCAAGAAATGGCATAAAGTGGTACACTTTGGGAATAGATATGAAAGTGAAAGCCAAAGCAGAAGTGGAGTTTGACAGATTACATAAAAATAAAGAACTAGGGCATCAAGGTCTCAATTTGTAGGAAAAAATATAGACAACATAGCAAAAAGAGGAATAGAGGAAACATCTACCAGAAGAAATTAGGAAAACAGAAGACTGATGTTCAGAGTGGAAATTTTTACTTTAACCTCTTACAAAAAGATCATTGTGAAGATGACAAAATTTAATTGTTGCCATGGGTGCAAATGTCACAGGAGATGGGCAATAAAACTCACATGAAAGCATAGTGTTGAATATCATATATATTCATTGGTTGATTGTAAGTTAATGTTCAACAGACTGACATGCAAACTTACATGGCTAATGCTCCAAAATTTTATTCAATTTCTATTTAAATTTAAATGCATAACATCTCTCTGAAGTTCAAATATGCTTTCCATTTTTTGCAAATATTTTCTGTATTTCCTTATTGAAATCTTGTATATTCTAGTGCCTCTGAAATGTGATAGTGTGAATTTTACTTATATCTGTTAAACTTTCATATTACCATAGTTATTGATAGTAAAATGGCAAAAGCACACTTTAAAACTTTCAAGACAGCAAATCATTTGAATTAAATTAATAAATATAATAAATCAAGATATATACATTCAAATGAAAACTACCAAATTGGGGTTACTCAGATGTGTTTCAGAAAAGAAAAAAAAAAAAAAAAAAAGACCCCGGGAAATGGATGCTTTAGTTTTATTATATCCAACCTAGATTTCTAATAATGGAATTAGAAAGCGATATCTACTTTTAACATTTTCACTTATCTTTAGATAAAGTCTTCAATTTTAACATTTATATTTGTATGTGTTCTGAGATGTCAGCTTTACTGAACGAAAAATGTTCATTTCCCTCACACTTTTTCTACTCAGCTTATGAAATTGCTTTCACTGAAAGTTGCTGATATTCATGTATTCAAAAAGGGATAACAGTAGGGACATAGTGCTTTGGTGATTTCACATAACTTTAGTTGTCTGTCACCCAAACTAAAAACTACGTTTAAAATAATAGACAGTTAAAACATATTAGATTGGCTTAAAAATTATTAGATTATTTCTACTAATTTTTTTTCTTACAAATGAACTTAATGGCATAATATGTTGATTGCTAATAAAGTCATTTAATATTCTACACATCTGCATATTTATCAGCTCTAAGTGCAGCCTAGCAATCAGCAATATCCCCATGATAACTCTCCTGTGGTGCTTGGCAAATGATGAGCAGTAAGGCACTCTTGAACCAGGAGGTAGTCAGCTTTCAATTTTGGTACAAAGGAAATGAGCTCACCCTGCTTCCCCAGGCAGAGGAGTAAGCACAGAGCAGGGCACCCCTTGGCAAGGAGAATCCACATGGGTTTAATCATTTAAAAGTTATCAGCTGCAAACTTTCCAAAATATTTTTAAAAGATGAAATAGACCATCATGTCCCCATTAATAATATATACTTAGAATTAAAAATCCCTTTTCAGGGAAATAGTAAGAGTTCTTATTAGGTGGTGGTGTGTGAATAATAAAACATTGTTAATGACTAGCCACAGCACAAGAACTTCAGCTCTGAAACATCCTTGGTGCCTGATAGTGCTTGAAAAAGGGTGTATGCTCTTGTTGTCATTAATGCTAATGGAGTTATGCTTGTATATATATTTCACTATTTATAATGCAATGTACTGTAAGACCATGCTATCTTTGTTTTTCTATTACTAAGCCAAGAACTAAAAAGCAAAGTGAGCATTTTGGAGAAAGTTGAAAGTATGGTATGACTGTGCCGTAGCCCTAACCAAATTTTGTTGCAATTGTCTGTCTAATTACATTCCTTGAGAATAGAGGAGAAGTGCAACTTGTTCACCTTTTTATTGTCACCTAGATTGGGGCCTGGTATATTTCAGATAGCTGAATATCTGTTAAATAAATAGTGAATAGTATATTATAGATTTTTAAAAAATTATTCCTTCTTTTTAGAATTAAAGACAACTTCATAATCTACTGGCCAGATACATACTACTAAAAAACAATCTATAAAACAAAGAAAAAATAATGCAAAATAATTTCTCCTTCATGAAAACACTTGCATAATTTGTTCCCTATACATTTATTAGATACCTACTTTATGACTGTACTTGGGATTTATCAGTGAAAAAAATAGACAAAAATCTTTGGTATCATGGAACTTATATTCTCATAGGGAAGGAGACACAATAAATATAATTAGTAATATGTAAATTAGATTATATTAGAAGATGGTTATGTTTTGTGACCAAAAAAAGTTGGTCAACATAAGAGGAATCAGGAAAGCTACTCTAGATGGAGAAGTGTGTAACACTTTTAAATGCCTATGGAAAACAAAAACCTATTGAGAAAGTGACATTTGAGTGAAGACCTGTTAGAAGGTAAAGAAGTAAACCATGTGGCTATTGAAGACGCAGAACACAACAAGAAAAAATTTCAACTGGTGAAAAGGTGCTAGAGGAGGAACATACCTGCTGTATTAAAAGAGCAAAAAGACAATCTGGCTGGAATATCATGAAGAGAAGTAGAAAAACAAGTCAGAGAGGCAATGCGGGAACCAGATTAAGTAAAGTCTTGTGAAAAAAGAAAAAAAAAAAGTAGAGCCTTGTGGTAATCAAAACAGCATGATACTGGCACCCCCCCCCCCCCACACAAAATAGACACATAAGTTAATGGAACAGAATACAGAGTCCAAAAATAAACCCACAATTTTACAGTCAATTCATCTTCAACGAATGAAGAAAGAATATACAATGAGGGAAAGACAGTCTCTTCAACAAATGGTACTGGAAAAACTGTATAGCTACATCAAAAAGAATGAAACAGGATGTTTTCTTAAGCCATACACACAAAAATTTCAAAATGGATTAAAGATCTAAATATGAGACCTGAAACCATAAAATTACTTGAAGAAAACTGAGACAATACTTTCCTTGACATTGGACTTAGAAACATTTTCCTAGATATGTCTCCTCGGGAAAGGGAAACAAAAGCAAAATTAAACTATTGGGACTACACCAAAATAAAAAGCTTTGCAGTTAAAGAAACCATCAACAAAATACAAAAGCAACCTATAAATTGAAGATATTTGCAAATGACATATCTGATAAGGGTTAATATCCAAAATATATAAAGAACTTACACAACTCAACACCAAAAAAACAATCTAGTTAAAAAATGTACAGAGGAACACAAGAGCCAATTTTCCAAAGAAGACATACAAATGTTCAACAGACCCATAAATTGATGCTCAATGTCATTAGTTATCAGGGAAATGCAAATTAAAACCACAGTGAAATATTACTTTACACCTGTCAGACTGGCCAAAGTCAAAAACAGAAGAAATTAATGTTGGCAAAGATGTGGAGAAAAAGAAACCCTTGTGTACTGTTGGTGGAAATCCAAGTTGCTGTAGCCACTGTGGAAAACAGTACGGAGGTTCCTCAAAAAATTTAAAAAGAGGGGTGACTGCCTGGTTCAGTAGGAAGAACATGGGATTCCTGATCTAAAGCTCATGAGTTCAAGTCCTACATTAGGTGTAGAGATTAGTAAAAAAAAAAAAAGTAAATAAGCTTTTTAAAAAAGAATTATTTATTCATTTGAGAGAGAGAGAGAGAGCATGCATATGCATACAAGTTAGGGGAGGGACAGAGGGAAAGAACCTTCAAGCAGACTCCCTGCTGATATGTGGAGCCCCACATAGGGCTGAATCTCATCACCCATGAAATCATGACTTGAACCTAAACCAAGAGCCAGAAGCTCAACTAACCGAGCCACCGAAGCACTCCAAAAAGTAAATAAACTTTAAAAAAATAAAAAAATAAAATTATATGGTTTAAATTATATGATTCCTCTACTGGGTCTTTACCCAAAGAAAACAAAAATAGTAATTTGAAAAGATAAATACACATATTTATTGCAGCATTATTTACAATAGTCAAGATAGGGAAAAAAAACCAATGGTCCAAATGGATAAGAAGAATACACACCCACAGTGTAGTATGACTCAGCTTAAAAAAGAATGAAATGTTGCCATTTGCATCAACATGGTTGAACCCAGATAATATAATGTTAAGTGAAATAAATCAGAGAAAGACAAATACCATATGATTTCATTCATATGTGAAATTTAAGAAATAAACAAAAACAAAAAAAAACACCTCAGAGTCTTGGATACAGAGAACAGACTGGTGGTTGCCAGAGAGGAGGCGGGTAGGGGGATTAGTGAAACAGATAAAAGGAATTGAGAATACACTTAACTTGATAAACACTGAGAAATGTATGGAATTATTGAATCATGTTGTGCACCTGAAACTAGTGTAACACGATGTTAATTACACTTCAACTTAAAAAAGAAAGAAAAGAAGAAAAGAAAAGAAAAAGGAAAAAACAAGGAAAGAAAAAAAGAAAAGGAAAGAAAGGAATGGAGGGTTAAGAGAGTTATTGCAACCAAAATTACAATATGTGCACCAAGATAGATCTGTGGAGACAGTGACATGTATCTAGTTGGCTCCCAGCATAGAAAACAGATCACTCCACTCACTCCGGAAGGTCTCCAATTTTAGACACTATTACAAACTGATTATCTTCACTGTCCATTGATAATACTATAATATAAATTTAAACACTGATTTAAAAAATTAATACTAAATTTTTAATAGAAATTCAGGGCATTTGTCATTAGCAATTGTGAAATCAATATAGTAGCAAATATTCTGGAAAAGCTCCAGGTACAACACAGTACCTTTTTATTAAGAATAAGGGGAGGAATTTTTTTTTTTAAAGATTTTATTTATTTATTTGACAGAGAGAGAGATCACAAGTAGGCAGAGAGGCAGGCAGAGAGAAAGAGCTGGGGGAAGCAGGCTCCCTGCTGAGCAGAGAGCCCAATGCGGGGCTCGATCCCAGGACTCCGGGATCATGACCTGAGCTGAAGACAGAGGCTTTAAACCACTGAGCCACCCAGGTGCAAGGGGAGGAATTTTCATTTGTTTTGCTCACAGATAATTTTCTAGCACTTATATTGGTGGTTATTACATAGAAAAGTTTAATAAACTCTTGTTGAAAGGACAAATACATTAGTGTTGAATTTCGGTAGTAGATACTTTATCACATATTGTGTCTATCAATAGGTAGACTCAAGCATTTTAATTAGTTCTCAGGGACATATAAAATTGGGAAGGAGAGATTAGAAAAAGATAAATATATCAAGTTAAAGAAGAATATCTGAAATCAATAGAAAAATATATCAGTCATTGTTTATAAATAAATCTGGGATGAAGGTTTCACTAAGTGTGAGGAAATCACCATGGAAGTGTAACCTTGAACATCTATAAAATTTCTCTCCTAAGCAATGTCCCAGCAGAATTACCTACTGACTATTTTGAAACAGTTGAACATGTGTATGTCGAGTAGACTAGATATTGCTTTTTAAGCATCCAGAAAAACATTCACTCTCCCTTTGGAAAAACATAAAACATGCTAAAAACTCTCTTGAAGAATTACTTTTTTTTTTTTTTTAAGTTGGGTCCACATTGGTTAAGGCCATATGGGCTATAGAGAAATATGTTTTGCTCATCTTTAACCTCTAAGACACTTAAAGTTCTGGATCATGTCATATCTGGTGATGGGTTTGAAATTTTCTGTTTAATTTACCCTTAGATCCTTAAAATATATCCCAACTTTATTCAAAATTTCCAGACAAAGTTTCTTTTGTCCTCAACCAAATAACCATATATGTTAGAGGAAATATGCTAATTAAGGTAACTATATGATGTAATTAGTTTTTCCAGCTTTAAGAAATGAAATAGGGGGAGTCAAGATGGTGGGGAAGTAGGAGGAGGTGCTGTATCAACCTGTACCCTAAAGTGAGTTGATTACCTACCTAAGAATTCCGATCACCCATGAAATCAGCCTGAGATCGGAATTATACACGTCTGGATCTCTACAGGAGCAGAAGACCCAGTGGCAGGTAAAGCAGAGTGGGAACCCAAGACTGATATCCGAAGATAAACAAAAGGGGGAGGGACCCACCAGAGGTGACCGATTGGAAAGTAATACCCAATACGAGAGTGCCCTGCGTCTGGGGACCAGCATTAACTTGGAGTCTGGTTGAAAGCACTCAAAAAAAAAAAAAAAAAAAAAGCAAAGGATTGTCGGGGGAAATAGGGGGAATCGGGGTGGTTAGGGACAGGGGCCTAAGTCCCCGGACCCAGGACAGCCTCCCCTGGCGCTGAGCCAGAGAGAGTATGGCGGAGAAATCAGGTCTTGGTCCCTGAGCAGCCAGAGAGCCTAGGCGCCAGTGCACCCGAGAATGAATGGGGTCCGGCTCCCATGAGGGGCTGGGAGCCTGGCCAGACGGCAATCCTGAAATGCGCACGTCCCACACCCTCCCCTGGGAGAGGTGCTCATAGGTGCTAGCCTGGAGCTCTGGCATCTGGAGAAACCAGACATTCCCAGCCCGGGACAGCGGGAAAAATCTCAGTGTGCGATCGCTGCTTGGAATATCTCTGGTGGTCTGGAGCTGCCCAGACAGCTGCCGCTGCTCTGGTATTGGGTACAATGAGGAGATCCTGCATCCCCAGGGACCGTGACTCAGAACCTATTCTGTCAGCAGCTCTGCAGAGCATTCTGAGGCTTATCTCTGAGAGGGAGGTCGGGGTGCAGTTTGCTCTCCTCTAAACCTCCAAAAACCATCAAAAGCTGTCAAGGCAAGAGAAAACAGATGAAAGAACATAAAAACCTCCAGAGAACAAAAGCCTAAAAAAAACAGTTTCCTCAGAGCCCACCCCCTTGAGGGAGGCGAGAGGACCTAACTCAGGAACGTCATTGTCTGAAAACCCATGTGGCAGGCCCCTCCCCCAGAAAACCAACCAGGAAGGAAGAAAAAAAAAAAAAGAAGACTACAAGAGAACAACCACTACTTCATAAATACAACTTTTATTTTTAACTCTTTACCAATATTCTGGTTCTTTTTTTTTTAAATACATACAGATAATTTTTTAACCTATTTACCATCACAGTGAGATGTCCAGTACATCAAATTCCTTAATAACCTTCTAACCTGAACTTTTTGATACATACACCCCTGTTTTTCTTTTGCTTTTCTATTTTTTTAATTTTAACTTAGTTTAGTCTAGTTTATTCTTTTTTAATTTTTATTTTCTAATATACATATAGAGTTAAACTGCAAGGTCATCCCCTTTCCCCAATCAATGCTACCCCTATAGGCAAACCAATTTTTAATCCCCCTGTATCTTAGGAAAGTTGAGTCCCTTAACAAAAACATCAAGATACATCCAGGAAGAATCAAAATAACCTTCCTTGCCCACACTGAGAATTTATAACCACTCTCCCAACTTTTCCTTCTGCCAGTGTTTCTGTGTATTTGTGTTTGTCCTAATAGTACATAAATCTTATACTTGGGGTTCTTTCTGATGAGGTTCTTCCTTTTTTTTGCTTATATATATATATATTTTTTCTCTTGTCATATACTTTTATCAGTCTTTCTGTTTGTCTGTTTTTGTTTGTATACTTCAAAAATCTTACCTTGGGGCCCATTTGGGCTGAGCCCTCTCTTTTATGTTCCCTTTTTTTCCTGTCTCTCTCTCTCTCTCTCTCTCTTTTTTTTTCCTTTTTTCTTTTCTTTTCTTGTTTTTTTTTTCTTCTCTATTTCTTTTTCTTTTCTTTTTTCTCTCATTTGGGTGGGGAAACCTGATTGCACAGAAGCGTTCCAGGGTGCACCTTGACTGCACCACAATAGATAAATCCAGCTGCATCCATTCAGTCATCTCTTACGAAAATGACTAGGAGGAGGAATACCCAACAGAAGAAAAATACAGAGGATGGACCTTCTGCAACAGTGCTAATGGCTATCGACATAGACAATATGTCAGAAAAGAAATTCAGACTAACAATTATCCAGGCAATAGCTAGGTTGGAGAAAGCCATAGATGACCAAACGGAATTGATTAGGGCAGAACTGAAAGCCACCAGGGATGATGTTCACAATGTTAGGGCAGAATTGAAAGCCACCAGGGATGATGTTCAAAATGCTCTCAATGAATTCCAATCTAATCTAAATTCTCTAAAAGCTAGGGTAACTGAGACAGAAGATAGAATTAGTGATCTCGAGGACAAACAGATAGAGAGAAAGGATCAGGAGGAAGCCTGGAACAAACAGCTCAGAAGCCACAAAAACAGAATCAGGGAAATAAATGATGTCATGAAAAGTTCCAACGTCAGAATTATTGGAATCCCTGAAGGGGAGGAAAAAGAAAGATGTCTAGAAGATATAGTGGAAGAAGTTTTCTATGAAAATTTTCCCAATCTCACGAATGGAAACAACATTCATGTACTAGAGGCAGAGAGATTTCCTCCCAAGATTTTAGATTCTCGAAAGTCCTCATGACACTTTATAGTTAAAATGAGGGATTATGAATCAAGAAAGACCTTCTTAAAAGCAGCTAGAACAAAGAAGCTCCTTACATACAGAGGAAAGCCCATTAGAATAACGTCAGACCTGTCCACAGAGACCTGACAAGCCAGGAAGGGGTGGCAAAATATATTCAGAGTACTAAATGAGAAGAAAATGCAGCCAAGAATACTCTATCCAGCAAGACTGACATTCAAAATGGATGGAGAGATAAAGAGTTTCCAAGACCGGCAAGGCTTAAAAGACTATGCAACCACCAAGCCGACACTGCAAGAAATAATTAAGGGGGGTTCGATAAAAGAAAAAAATCCTAAGAATATCATTGAATAGAAATATAGAAACAATCTACAGACAGAAAGACTTCAAAGGTAACATGATGTCAATAAAAACCTATCTCTCAATAATCACACTCAATGTGAATGGCCTAAATGCACCCATAAAAGGACACGGGATTGCAGATTGGATAAAATGATAGGACCCATCCATATGTTGTCTACAAGACACCCGTTTTGAACCTAAAGATACACCCAGACTGAAGTGAAGGGATGGAGAAGCATCTTTCATGCCAATGGGCCTCAAAAGAAGGCCGGGGTAGCAATTCTCATATCAGATAAATTAGATTTCAAACTAAAGACTGTAGTCAGAGATACAGAAGGACACTACATAATTCTTAAAGGGACTATCCACCAAGATGATCTAACAATTGTAACTATCTAAGCCCCTAATATGGGAGCAGCCAATTACATAAGAAAACTATTAATCAAGATAAAGAGTCATATTGATATGAATACATTGCTGGTAGGAGATCTTAATATACCTCTCTCAGTAATAGACAGATCATCGAAGCAGAAAATTAATAAAGAAATAAGAGCATTGAATGAAACATTGGACCAGATGGACCTCACAGACATATACAGAACATTCCACCCTAAAACAACAGAATACTGTGCTCGCTTCGGCAGCATATACTAAAACAACAGAATACTCATTCTTCTCAAGTGCACATGGAACCTTCTCCAGAATAGACCACATACTGGGTCACAAAGCAGGACTCAATCGATACCAAAAGACTGGCATTATTCCCTGCATATTCTCAGATCACAATGTTTTGAAACTGGAACTCAATCACAAGAAAAGTTCAGAAGGAACTCAAACACCTGGAAACTAAAGATCACCTTGCTTAAGAATGCTTGGATCAACCAGGAGATCAAAGATGAACTTAAACAATTCATGGAAACCAATGAGAATGAAGACACTTCAGTCCAAAACCTATGATATACAGCAAAGGCGGTTCTAAGGGGGAAATACATAGCCATCCAAGCCTCCCTCAAAAAAATTGAAAAATCCAGAATACACCAACTGTCTCTACACCTTAAAGAACTGGAGAATCAACAACAAATCAAGCCAACTCCACACGCAAGAAGGGAAATAATCAAGATTAGAGCAGAGATCAATGAGGTAGAAACCAGAGATACAGTAAAACGTATCAATGAAATTAGAAGCTGGTTTTTTGAATCAATAAGATCGATAAACCATTAGCCGCACTAATCCAAAAGAAAAGAGAGAAAGCCCAAATTAATAAAATTATGAATGAAAAGGGAGAGATCACAACTAACATCAAGGAAGTAGAAACAATCATCAGAAATTATACCAACAGTTATATGCCAATAAGCTAAGCAACCTAGATGAAATGGATGCATTCCTGGAAAACTATAAACCCCCAAAATTGAAAGAGGAAGAAATTGACAACCTGAATAGACCCATATCTAGTAATGAGATTGAAGCAATGATCAAAAACCTCCCAAAAAACAAGAGCCCAGGACCTGAAGGATTCCCTGGGGAATTCTACCAAACTTTCAAAGAAGAAATAACACCAATTCTCTTGAGGCTGTTCCAAAAAATTGAAACAGAAGGAAAACTTCCAGACTCTTTTTATGAAGCCAGCATTACCCTGATCCCCAAACCAGGCAAAGACCCTACCAAGGAGAATTTCAGACCAATATCACTGATGAATATGGATGCTAAGATTCTCAACAAGATCCTAGCAAACAGGATCCAGCAGCACATTAAAAAGATTATCCACCATGACCAGGTGGGATTCATCCCTGGGTTACAAGGTTGGTTCAACATTCGCAATTCAATCAATGTGATAGAACACATCAATAAGAGAAGAGAGAAGAACCACATGGTCCTCTCAATTGATGCAGAAAAAGCATTTGACAAAATCCAGCATCCATTCCTGATTAAAACGCTTCAAAGTATAGGGATAGAGGGAACATTCCTGAACTTCATAAAATCTATCTATGAAAGACCCACAGCAAATATCATCCTCAATGGGAAAAAGTTTGTTGCCTTCCCATTGAGATCAGGAACACGGCAAGGATGCCCACTCTCACCACTCTTCTTCAACATAGTGTTAGAAGTCCTAGCAACGGCAATAAGACAACAAAGAGAAATAAAAGGTATCCAAATTGGAAATGAAGAAGTCAAACTCTCTCTCTTCCCAGATGACATGATTCTTTATATGGAAAACCCCAAAGACTTCACCCCCAAACTACTAGAACTGATACAGCAATTCAGTAATGTGGCAGGATACAAAGTCAATGTACAGAAATCAGTGGCTTTCTTATACATTATACACTACAATGAAAATACAGAAAGGGAAATTAGAGAATTGATTCCATTTACTATAGCACCAAGAACCATAAGATACCTGGGAATAAACCTAACCAAAGAGGTAAAGGACCTGTACTCGAGGAACTACAGAACACTCATGAAAGAAACTGAAGAAGACACAAAAAGATGGAAGACCGTTCCATGCTCTTGGATTGGAAGAATAAACATTGTTAAAATGTCTATACTTCCTAGAGCAATCTATACTTTTAATGCCATTCCGATCAAAATTCCACCGGTATTTTTCAAATAGCTGGAGCAAATAATCCTAAAATTTGTATGGAATCAGAAGAGACCCCGGATTGCTAAGGAAATGTTGAAAAACAAAAACAAAACTGGCGGCATCACGTTACCTGATCTCAAGATTTACTACAAAGCTGTGATCACCAAGACAGCGTGGTACTGGCATAAAAACAGACACATAGGCTAGTGAACAGAGTAGAGAGCCAAGATATGGACCCTCAACTCTATGGTCAAATAATCTTCGACAAAACAGGAAGAACTATCCAGTGGAAAAAAGACAGTCTCTTCAATAAATGGTGCTGGGAAAACTGGACAGCTATATGTAGAAGAATGAAACTTGACCATTCTCTTACACTGTACACAAAGATAAACTCGAAATGGATAAAAGACCTCAACGTGAGACAGGAATCCATCAGAATGCTAGAGGAGAACATAGGCAGTAACCTCTTCGATATCAGCCACAGCAACTTCTTTCAAGATATGTCTCCAAAGGCAAAGGAAACAAAAGCGAAAATGAACTTTTGGGACTTCATCAAGATCAAAAGCTTCTGCACAGCAAAGGAAATAGTCAACAAAACAAAAAGGCAACCCACGGAATGGGAGAAGATATTTGCAAATGACAGTACAGACAAAAGATTGATATCCAGGATCTATAAAGAACTCCTCAAACTCAACACACACAAAACAGATAATCATATCAAATAATGGGCAGAAGATATGAACAGACACACTTCTCCAATGAAGACATACAAATGGCTATCAGACACATGAAAAAATGTTCATCATCACTAGCCATCAGGGAGATTCAAATTAAAACCACATTGAGATACCACCTGACACCAGTTAGAATGGCCAAAATTAGCAAGACAGGAAACAACGTGTGTTGGAGAGGATGTGGAGAAAGGGGAACCCTCTTACACTGTTGGTGGGAATGCAAGTTGGTGTAGCCACTTTGGAGAACAGTGTGGAGATTCCTCAAGAAATTAAAAATAGAGCTTCCCTATGACCCTGCAATTGCCCTGCTGGGTATTTACCCCAAAGATACAGATGTAGTGAAAAGAAGATCCATCTGTACCCCAATGTTTATTGCAGCAATGGCCATGGTCGCCAAACTGTGGAAAGAACCAAGATGCCCTTCAACGGATGAATGGATAAGGAATTGTGGTCCATATACACGGCGGAGTATTATGTCTCCATCAGAAAGGATGAATACCCAACTTTTGTAGCAACATGGACGGGACTGGAAGAGATTATGCTGAGCGAAATAAGTCAAGCAGAGAGAGTCAAATATCATATGGTTTCACTTATTTGTGGAACATAACAAAGAACATGGAGGACATGGGAAGATGGAGAGGAGAAGGGAGTTGAGGGAAACTGGAAGGGGAGATGAACCATGAGAGACTATGGACTCTGAAAAACAACCAGAGGGTTTTGAAGGGGAGGGGGTGGGAGGTTGAGGAACCAGGTGGTGGGTAATAGGGAGGGCACGTACTGCATGGAGCACTGGGTATGGTGCAAAAACAATGAATACTGTTATGCTGAAAATAAATTAAAAAATAATAATAATAATATAAAAAATTAAAAATAAATGAAATAGGGAAGGTGTAGCTTAGAAGGGGGGAAGCTGTGAGTTTTAAAAGGTTTTCCATGGCTTCTGAGAATTCATGTAGATTGTGTCATGCATCACAACATATTCAAATGAAATTAAGAGTTTGAAAGGAGAATTTCTACCCCTTATGTTTGCATCCATTTCTAGCTTTCTTTGTTTAGAATTTGACCTTAAAGACTGAAATAAAGCATCAACCACTGTAGCTTTCAACTTACCTAGACACCAAATGTTAATTAAAGCAAAAGGCTGCAGGTAGGCCTTTTCCAAATTAAACTGAATCACTTACGTTTTTTGTATTCTTGGTATTTCATGGACCTTGTATCATGATTCCACATTGCAATATTATGATTTATAAGAAGTATATATATGGTCTTTGTCTCATTTTGTCACAGAGCTCTGAAAACCCTTGGAGTTTCCTAAGCCTTAAGAGTAAGAAATGTGTCTGATTATTCATAACAAATCCCTTTCAAACACACCTGAGTTTATGTTAATGAGGTGACTTTTGGAAAGCATCTAAGGGTGGAGGCTGGTTGCCAGGGAAACCAACCCAGTGACCTGATGGTTGGAAATTTTAGTCCTGGGCCCTTGACCTCCAGACCAGGGAGAGGGGCTGGAGGTTGTGTTCAATCACCAGTAGCCAATGATATAATCAATCATGCCTATGTAATAACGCTTCCATAAAACTCAAAATGGTGGAGTTCATGGCACTTCCAGGTTGTTAGGCACTTGGATATTTTGAGAAAGTCATGGTCTTGAAGAGGGCATGGTAGCTCTGTGTTCCTTCCCCATGCATTTCTTCCACCTGCTTGTTCCTGAGATTTTTCCCCTTATAATGTAGTGAGCAAACTGTTTCTCTGAGTCCTGTGAAGCTCTGTAGCAAATTAACTGAACCTAGGAGGGGGTCATGGGAACCTCCAGTTTATGTAGCTGGTCAGTCAGAAGCACAGGTGACAACCTAGATTTTCAATGACCCTTAATTGAGGAGTCATAGTCTCGTGAGTCTGAGCCTCTGTCCTGTAGAATCTGGCATTATCTTCAGATAGAAAGTGTCAGAATCGAGTTAAATTTTTGAGATATCCAGTCAGTATCCACTGAGAATAGGATAACTGCTTTGTGTGGGAAAAACCTCCACACATCTGGTGTCAGAAGTATTGGGAGAGCTGTGCTGTGGGAGAGTAAAACAGAGACAGAAGAAAAGTGTTGGACACATATTTATATAAATATTTTAAACTATTTTTTTGCTGACAACCATTTTATATTTATTTGATTTTACATGTGATTTCCTTAGTTATTGAAAGTATTTAATTCAATAATTCTCCCATTTTTTGTATTTCTAAATTTATTTTGCAATTTGAAAGATTATATAGCATGTATGTCCTTATAAATCAATACTTTTTTTTTAAAGATTTTATTTATTTATTTGACAGAGAGAGATCACAAGTAGGCAGAGAGGAAGGCAGAGAGAGAGAGGAGGAAGCAGGCTCCCTGCCGAGCAGAGAGCCCGATGCGGGACTTGATCCCAGGACCCTGGGATCATGACCTGAGCTGAAGGCAGAGGCTTTAACCACTGAGCCACCCAGGTGCCCCTATAAATCAATACTTTTAACTCAATACTTTTAACTCAAACACTTTCTAATATAGTAGTATCAAAAATAGTATTTGATAATAAAAATTAAAATGCTTCTATCTTCCTGAAAGGAAAAAAAAAAAAGGTAGTACTTAAGAACATCAAAAATGGTTTGAACAAAAATTTCAAAATTTATATTCAAACTCCCAGATTTGGAAGTGTAGATTTCCAAATAAAACAAAACAAAACAAAACACAAACAAAAAAAAAACAAAAAACAAGGAATTTTCTAACATTCAGGGCACATCATAGCTCGTGATGAAATTAATATATTTTTAGGGTATGGAATATGAATTTTTGTGGTTTTGTTTTCATGAAACTGCACCCACTCCACTATTCTTTTAACTACTAAGGGTCTTTCTTTTGAGAAGTTTCTTGAATTGGCTTCACCCCACACTGCATATTACATTTAGATCTGGTATATCAGAGAGAAAAATGTTTTTAACCTCAATTGACTTCAGTACACTGCCCCTATACAGAGTTGCTGTGTGAAAATCTGTTTTCCGCTATGGTTGAAACTGATTGTACCAGACTTAAGAATTTAATATAAAGAAGTCAATTCATAAGCCATTCAATTGTTTAAAATGACTCAAATTTTTACCTAAAAAAGATTGAGCTGAGTCTGTCATTTTCTCTCATAATAATGTGATTTTGATTTGGGAAAAATAAAAAGAATCTGAAACTTGGTGACAGTGAGGAAAGTCCATGCAGGAACCAAAGTTATCTAAAAACCAAAATATGACTGCACTGCAAATGCAAATAGAACAATGTTATTACATTGTACAAAGTTCTAGAAGTAGCTAGGCAAATGAGTGTGAGAAATTTGGCTAAAAGGGTCAGAAAGGTTGGAGTAAAGTAAAAAGTAATAAAGACACGCAAAAGCAAATTTTGTGAGTCAGGATTCATAGACATTTAATGATGTGATGTTGTGCCAGTTACCAATTTATTGCCTTTTAGTTCTAAGTTCACTCTGGGTTGCCCGTTCTGCAATAATAGAAGCAGGTCCTATAATTTTTTTTTCTTTTTTTTTTCTTTTTGTTCTTCTTTTTTTTTTTTTTTCCTGTCAGTTGGCACAGTGTTAAGCTGTAGGCTGTAGAGGTGTTGGGAGGATGTGATGGGGGAAGGAAGAGATTTCTTTTTCTAATGTGCTCCTCTTACCAGGCACCTGGAGGTGGAGGGTGGGGGGGGGGGGGGAAGCATGGCTTTTCTAACACCAGACTCCTGTATTGCAAAGAAGACAGCTGCTTTCCCAGTACTTTCTCAGACATCTTCACATCAGAATGGTGCTGGTGACTCACTCAGATGGCTTTCTATAGAAAAAAATGCAATACAGAACTCCTAGTGGATGGCTTCCTGGCATCTTAGAAAATTGTTGCCAGCACAAAACCTCTACAAACTTCTCCACAATTCATTGATTTGTGGTTGTACCTTCCCAATGTGGTCTTTATCTAAGTCCTCTGTGGAAGTGGTTCATTCTTGCTTGAGTGCTCTCTCTCAGCCCTAGGGTTAATGGCTGATCCTTATATTTGGCATACTTGTGTTTTTTTTTTTAAATTTTAATTTTTCATTGTTCTCTTTACCATGTTAAAGTTACCCTGCTAAAGTTAAAATTATTTATATTAAACCTCCCAATCCAAGTTGTTCTGTTTACTTTGCCCCCTATTCCATCTCTGACAGATACAAGTGGCAACAAAAATAGTTTCGTTGACTCTGGTCTATATGGTCTGTTTACAGGATAAAATTTGGTTCATCCAAGAGATTCTTATGTCTTGATTGTTACTCTTTTAATTCCAGAAAAGGATATAGGGCTCATCTGATTTAAGAAATCATATTTATACTCATTCGTAGTTTTCAAATTGGTTGGGGGTAGTTAGAAAATATATAAGAACTAATTTATTTGTGGAGCATAACAAAGAACACGGTGGACATGGGGAGATGGAGAGGAGAGGGAGTTGAAGGAAACTGGAAGGGGAGATGAACCATGAGAGACTATGGACTCTGAAAAACAACCAGAGGGTTTTGAAGGGGCGGGGGGGGTGGGAGGTTGAGAAACCAGGTGGTGGGTATTAGGGAGGGCACGTACTGCATGGAGCACTGGGTGTGGTGCTAAAACAATGAACACTGTTATGCTGAAAATAAAGAAATAAATTAAAAAAAGAACTAATTAGGAGAGAAAGATGTAATTTTGTAGACACTCTCACATTGTTTTATTATTATTATGTTAAATAATCCCGCTTCTTCTATCATCAGTGATTGAAGATTTCTGTTTATAATCCAAGATCTTCCAGCTTCTCTTCTTATTTTACTGGGAATGTACTTGATTCTTTTTCTAATTCCTTAGTAGTTGCTGCCATTTAAAACTTGGTTTGGCCAATGAGAGTCCCTTTTTTCCAAGACTAAGGCTGAGAATTTGCAAATTCCTAGAGAATGAACACAAGCATAATTATTCAACTCCTCTCTATAAAATATGAATTTGTGATAATTATATAAACGATGATGTACAGCGGCATTCAACTGCTCTGCTAAAACAAAGTCAAAGCCAGACCTGTTGTAGACCCTTAATATGGGGATATTCTGTGGATGATGGTTGTTTTTACAGCATTCAAATAGAAATTTGTTTATTTCTACACATCTGAATTGCTTTGAAATTTCAATTTCAAAATCCTTATGTGTACCTATCTCACTTGGATTTTTCCAGTTTGCCTTTGGGTTTAGGGTGTGAACATCATTATTCTGTCCCATGCATGGAGCATTAGAAGAGTTGCCTTCTTTTCCTCTTTAATTATGTTGAATTATACCAAAAAAAAAGAGTTAGAAAATATCTGGGGAGTGGTTATATCCACTAATATCCACTATTCCATTAATTGTTTCTACATACCCATTTACATTCTTCAGACTTTTCCATCTGAGTCCTTCAATACCTGACAGATGGTTGGTTGACTTAGTCCTTATATAATATGTACATTGCTGCTCTGGTTAATGACCTGTAATTTTAAATTACAGTCCTATTCAGTAGTTGCACTGACTTAAATACAGCCCATGCAGTGAAGCCGTTATCTGCAGAGATACCAGTTAGTATAACTTTGGTTTCAGGAACAGGTTCTGATAGCAACACTGCAGTTCTTATTTTAAAATGGCCCATTTCCAATTATGACTTTTACCATGATTCAAAATCATTTTCTCTGGTTCCTGACAGCATAATTATTGAAAAAAAATTACCCGGTTATTCATTTTAACTAGCCTATACCAGTGGGTCTAACATCTTAAGGATATTAAGTATTTGGTTTGATTCTGGAGTCAGACAGAGCTTTGTGCTAAACTAACCAATTCTGATATTGATGTGTTCTCACTATTTCTAAATGTCCAATGCCCACGGTTTTTAAATAAATTAAGAGTCCTTGGAAGTTGGACAATTATAGCTAATTTTCACTTTAACACTTCCAGCAAAAGAGTTTTAGATGTCTACAATTTAGTGAATCTATATTATGCTATACTTAGTTTCAATTTTCTAGCTAGCATATATAGTCTCTGACCACTATTTACCCCAAATCTACAACTTTAAATACAGAATACTTTCTCTACTATCCCTTTGGCTTTTTCATTTTATTCAAGAACCATCTTTTAATGTTATTCAAGAATGATTTAAAATCAAGGATATCTTGAATATAACACCTTTGATCCCCAAAGTTGGATAGCAGCAGATGAAAATTGTTGCCAAAGAAACCATTTACCAGTGTGGGGTTTTATTACATGGATTAGTTTTTTTAAAGATTTTATTTATTTATTTGACAGACAGAGAGATCACAAGTAGGTAGAGAGGCAGGCAGAGAGAGAGGAGGAAGAAGGCTCCCCACTGAGCAAAGCACCTGATGCAGGGCTCGATCCCAGGGTCCTGGGATCATGACCTGAGCCGAAGGCAGAAGCTTTAAACCACTGAGCCACCCAGGCGCCCCTTACATGGATTAGTTTTTGCTTGGATTCACATTACTGGTCAAATAGCTTAATTGGAATTTCATTTGTATTTCATTTCTCAAAGAATATAACTCTGTTCTTTACACCAACAACATTCTTCAAAGATCCTTTCCCTTCCCAGTTTCTATGCCTTCTTTAGTTATTTCAAGACTGTCCCTTGTGAAATCCTTGGATTCTTCCAGTTACAGCCTCATCTAGCTTTTCTTTTTCTCCCCTTTTCTGTTTTTTTCATATTTCTTTTTTTTTTAGCAACTGGGTTAAAAATTTCCCCTTGGACAGGAGTTAGTAGAAAAGTGTGAATGTTCATAAATTGATGTTTTTGCTCTGTTGCAAAATAATCCACCATTATTTAAAGTGGCTTTTTTTCTAATTGTGGTAAAATATGGTAACACCAAGTGTTATGATTAAATACCCATTCTGAGAAGAAGCTGCATGTAAGAAATGTCAACATACAAAGTAAATATTGTTTACAGTCCTATACCATTGAGGTATGAGACATTACTTCAGTGTTATTCCATGAGAACATCAAATTTTAAATGCCCATTTTTCTTGGTGTTATGCTTTATAAATCAGGATTTTCATTTGTCTGAGAAACACAACCTAGGAATCTCCACTAATGCAAATATTAAAACAGCTAGATTTAAAATATATTCAATGTCATAAAGCACTGGTTTTATATTACTTTTCAACTTTCCAGGGAAAACAATGCAATTCTGTTCTATATAATGTCTGTCTTATCTTTGAGCTGTCCTTAGCTTTTCCAAAGAATGAAAACCATAAAATTAAACTAAATTTTCCAGGTAGAAGATTTTTTTATGAACTGAATTTTTTATATTCTTCCAAATTCATATTGAAACCTTAACCCCTAATGTGATAGTATGTGAAGGTGAGGTCTTTGGGAAGCAATTATTAGATGAGGCCAAGAAGGTAAAGTCTCTGTGATGATATAAGTGTCCTTAAAAGTAGAGGAAGAGAGATCAGAGCTGCCTGTCTCTTCACCATGTGAGCACATGGTGATAAGGTAGCCATCTGTAAGTCAGGAAGAACACCCTCAACATGAACCTTAATCTTGGACTTCCCAGCATCCAGAATCATGAGAAAGAAATGTCATTTAAGCTCTCCAGTCTATAGTATTTTGCTGTAGCAGCCAAACTGACTAAAATAATATTATGTGCTGCTTACACAAGTCCTAATTTTTGCAGGTATGATTTACTTTTGCTCAATTTTTGATATTGAACAGCAAATTGTATTTTAGTTTAGGAGATTGAAGAGTGTTCCATGATTCCAAAATATATAATTTTGTCTTTAAAGGTAATCACTCAACACTCTAATTCCATTTCTAACATATATTATAACAAAGACTCTGTTTTGCCACATTAAGTATATACATATGTATTTATAATACATATACATCTATATAATACCACATTAGTGAATATGTTGTTATTTATGTTAGTTGAGAAAAAAGAGTTGATTAGCTGACTAGGTTCCTATTAAGATTAGGTTTCTTTTTTTTTCTTTTTCTTTTTTTTTTTTTAAGACTAGGCTAATAATTATCCCTAAATATTTAAAGTAATGGAAAAAAGAAACCAGGACCATTTAGAGTGTGCATTTCTAGAAGAGAAAAAGTGTTATTTGACAGTAGATTTTCAGCAAGAACTTTTGGCAAATGCAGTTTTTACATTTCCCTGGCATTTGGGGAGCTATTTTTCATTTTTAACCAGGAGAATTTTGACAAATGTTTGGGAAATATTTCCTCTCTGCTCAAGATTATATATAGCTATATCATAAAATATTTTATTCCTGTGAATAATTACTGCTTTTTTACTGAATTTCTCCAACATATAGTATTAATGAATAGAAAGATGAAAATATACACAATTAGCTGAAGTAGTTAAGACCTAAAAAAGTATATAGGGAAGTAGTAATTAAAACGACTTACTTAAAATCTAAGTAGTTAGAAATTCTAGACTTGACATCATTAGAAACTTTCATTTTTATTGACCTATGTGATTGATAATTAAGTGTAAATAAAATACTATTCAGCAGTGTAAGAGTGATTCATTTTTATGGATGATACAATTAGTACCATTTTGCATTTAAACAAATCTATAACCAGAAAGGATAGACTTAAAATTTTCAAATTTTGCTTGCTATATTTTCTTTGTCATACTGACAATACTTTAATTCTTAATATTCTTTTCACAATATGTTTTTTGTATATTTTATTTATTTATTTTAGAGGGAGAGAGCATGTGTGCAAGCGCTTGAGTTGGGTAGGGGCCAGTGAAGGGAGAGAGAGGGTAAGAATCTCAAGCAGATTCTGTGCTAAGCACAGAGCCCCATGCAGGACTCGGTCTCACAATCCCGAGATCATGACCTGAGCTAAAACCAAGAGTCAGATGCTTAGCCAGCTGAGTCACCCAGACACCCCACTTTTCACAATATTCTAAAAACCTAAAGCAGTCAAACCCAAGGTAAAAAAAACACATTAACCATATGTTTTAATGTTAAAATTTTAGTCTCATTGACTATCATAATTTTTCATATACAAACTATTTTATATCTGTTCACTCATAATATGGAAAATTGCTCATGAAATGTTTGTAATTGGTGAGAGATTGATATAAGTCAAGTTACTTTGTATTTAGAGAAATTCTACAGAAAAATTCTATGTAGTGTATATAGAATTGAATAAAATGCATTACTTTTGACAGTTCTACAAAGAGCACAAAACTGTTAGATTGCATGTTAACCTGCTATACATACTGTAGGGTAAAAGCCAGAAATTCATTGGTTGGTAACATCAGAAAACATTGATTTCTCATTAAGTGAGCTTACTAATATAATATTACAAATCTATTGGAGATAAGAACAGCAATCTTTCTTATTTTAGTTTACAGTGAAAAAATCAGAGAGAACTCATTTCAAGTTATTTTTATATAATATATTGATTCTCATGTATTCAACCAATCACTGCAAACATGTTACTATTTTTAAAAAACAGAATTCCCTTTCAATTAGATTGCTATGTGCTGTTAATGCTTTGAAACAGGGGGCTTCACCCTGTGTTGAAGACGGTAAATTAATGGACCTGATACAAACAGTTTGGTTCTAAATGTTAATCCTTTAAAGTGTCGCCTCTGGCTAAAAGAAGTTAAAAATTTTCGAAGAGCAAACTTGACCCAAATGTAATCTTAACAATTTGTGAGAAAAGAAGTAATCTTGGTCCCCTCCACACTTCCTTCCACTCTGACAGAATTGATTTGATAAAAATAAAATCTAATTTTGACCCAGATTTAAAAGGTTCTAAGTCCCCCAAGTGAATCCCAAAACCCTCATGAAGTTTTACTTTTCTTTACAGAAGAGAACAAAAAGGACAATGTCACCAGTTGTGTGTAAAACTGAGTATGTTCAGTTTACCAAATTACTGTTTTTATGTTATTTTCTACTTTTGTGATTATAAAATGACTTCTAAGGTTTTGAAATAATTGTGCTAATAAAGATTTTATTTACTGATCTTACTTGTAAAACTACAATAGTGGCAGTCTTATAGGATTGCTCTCATCTTTTCATTTCTATTTTTTCTTTTTTAATCTTTTTTAAACTTTTTTTTAACTTTTATTTATATGTAAATTCAAATTGTTATTATCACTGGCCTAATGAATGAAGTTAAAAATCTCCAACATGATGAGCAAGACCTTATTTTTCCTCTTTTTTCCAGAACTTATTTTTCCAAACCTTTTCATAACCTCCAAGCAAATGTGTACCATTCGACCATATCCAAATCTTACTCTTCTAAGTCTTTGCATTTGCCATCAAGACACTAACATCTCAAATACATGTAAATATCCTTCCTCTCTACTTCCTTGGTATAGCCTGTGATTGCACTTACACATTGCATTTTTATTTTTTTTGCATTGCAGTACTTCTGTGATTGCACTTAACACTTCACATTATAATTTTTTAATATTCTTGTCTTCCATAACACAGTGAGCTTCTTGAGAATTGGAACCATGCCTGATTCATCCTTGCATTTTCATTTCCTAGAGCATAATGTATCTGATAATTATTTAATTATAATTTCATGCATGAATTTCTGATTGATTGAATGAATGGATGATGAAGGAATGAATGAGTCATCGTAGCTACCACCAGCTCTGTCAGAATTACCATAACTATAGCTTACTTGCTAATTGTACAAAGATAGGATTTAAAGGTTTACATTATTTGGTCCAGATATTTTCAACTTTTTTTGCTTTATCATTTGTGGAGCTTTATAAAATCTGTGTTTGTTCCTCAGTCTTGGAGTCTGATATATTGTTTGGGGTGGGTTCTGGTAATTATAATTTTTTTCCTTTATTTTAATTTTTACTCATGCTTCTCATGGGTAGTCAGATTGAAAACAAGTTGAATTTTCAATTTCTAGAGCAAGTCTGATAGTGTAATTGGCTTAATATTAAGAACTTAGAAAATACAAGTACAGATATATACACTCAGCTTGAAGTCTTTCAATACATTTCAACAAATCATAGAGTCTCAATATAATACTTATCCATACTTGCTTTCTATGTAATTTTATCCCACTCTATTTATAGCTACAGAATTTAGTATTAGAATTAGAACATTTGTGAACTTTGAAGATATTAACTAACACCCTGACCTTGAAAACTCGTCAGTATTGGACAAGATGACTAGTTGGTATGATGGAGTTGGAGTCTACTACAGGTACAAATAAATTCTGCTTTTATGTTTGTGCTACAATATCTGTATTGTGATTTAGGGAAGTTTTGATATCTTCAGCTCAACCACAGCTTCACTTGTATAGGGAGTATTGCTGTTATTTGATTAATGTAGTGACAGTTTGTGGTTTCACTTTTTGAGAAGGACAGTAAAATAAGATTTAGTTGTAATGATATGTACAGTATAGAGTTTCATAAAACCTTATCTCATAAAATGTCTGAATAACTTTCCAAGGGGTAAGAAAGAAGAAAAAAATAAGAATTTATGACAAAAATAATAAAGCAGGTTCTGCTATTGAAGGCCTGCCGGTACCGCTGGAACTCTAATAGTGTGCATTAAAGTGGGAACAATCTTGATGAAGCTGCCTATCTAATATTACTGTTCTTCTTACTTTATTTGTGGAATAGTACCCGTAGAGATATGAGTTTCCCAACATCATTGTCAATATGATTATAGGCTTATGTGTCTTGGTTCTAAATCATCATGGATAGTTACTGGACAATTCATAGAACAGATTTTTTACGCATAAAGCTTTTATGACTTTTACTGGTATTTTGGCATTAAAATGATATCCCCAAATATCAAACACATATATTAAAACAAAGATTCAATAATTATCATAAACATTAATGGTAAATAGAACTACTATGTTAAATAACTAATTTCAATCAATGTGAGTGTGTGATAGGGTTTTTTGTGCTTGTTCCTAGTTTACATGACATGTTATTATGGGTAGTGTGAATGATCATAATAAAATTTTTTTTTTTTTTTTCTGTTCTTTGTGCAAGATCTTAGCACTCACCATGATGGAGCAGCTTATTATCAAATTTTTAGAGGGTTTTTTTTCCCTCCCATTCCTATGTAGCAGTGTGCAGAAGCACTGTGCTCATTTGGTTGTGCTCATTTTCAGTTTTTTGAGGCCACATAGGAAGGGCTGTTTATAACTGAAAGGTCCTGATTACACCAAGGGAAGGTGAGGAAGCTGATGACATCAGATTCTCCCTCCCAAATCATTTACCCTAACCACCTCTTAGGCACTGCTGACTGACTTTGGAAAAGTATGTCACAGGGACTGACATTCTCTGCCATTGTAAAGAAAGAGGGAAATTTAATTCAGAAGAAAGAATTTCTATATGTTGCAATGGGCTTCCCCTTTGACCTTTGCTATTGTTACAAACATTGTGTAATGTAAACTATGTAGGTTAGAAGTGAATTGTATTGTGAGGTTTTTCTTACAACTTCCTGGACTTATTTATTTATTTTTTAAACAAAGATATCTGAGAGTTGGGTGTGGTGAATTTTGAAGATGAAATATGAAAAAAAAAAAGAGTAGAACTCTAGATCTAAGCCAATGAACAATTCCAACAATTTTGGCAATAAACAATCATAACCTTCTGAGTCATTTCAGAAGTGTAACAAGGGATATACACACAGAAATCTGCTGTCACAATGAAAATTTCGTATCTGTGGGCTTTTCCTGGACCAGTAATCCAGGTCTCCAATTTTGCTGTGTGTCTTCTGTGGCAAATAAACTAAAAATGCAGAAATGGCTCCAGCAAAATTAAAAATATACTTCATTACAAGTCATAGCCTTTGAAACTTAAAGAGTGCTGATTATTTTAAATGGACACTAAAATCACAAAACAAACTAGTTTTCATTTTAAAAAGTCACATTAATCAAAAAGTCTCAGGAAGTAAGTTATTTAGAAACAAACTTACTTCCAAACATGGAAAAGTCACACAGTAGGTGAGAACCTAGTAATGCCAGTATGTAAAATTATAGTGATTAAAATGCTAGGACAAGATGCAGTATGAGAAATTTGGAAAGGTTTCACTCTCAGACAGTATGATAATAGACATATTAATATCATGTCGCATCATGCTGAAGAAGTTTTGTGTAATAATCTGAAAAACAACAGCTCCTTTACCAGGTTGATGAATTCTGAGATTTCCCTAGTAAATGTCATGCTGTAGCATTTATATGATTTGAGAATGATGGTAAGATTCAGGAATTTTTTTTCTACTGCAAAGAGCAGAATGGTATGAGCAAAGGCCAAAAAGCTTTTCATGTCTTTCCTCTTATCCACAAACAAAATGTCTGTCTTGGAGGAAGCCTGTTGACATCTGTGGCTGATGATGCCTTTATCAACGCTTGATTCTATGAGAGGGTTTATAGCTCTTTAAATGAAAGAATATCCTGATGTAATCACAATACATTTATTTATCAAGAAATGCTGGAAACAAACATTCTTGGAGGTGAAATTGAAAAAAAAAATATATATATGAATGATACTACAAAAATACTTTATTAAACAAAAACCAGTTAACTTGAGATTATTTTAAAAGCAGGTGTATACCTGCTCAAAGAACACATAAATCTGTTACATGCAGAAATCTGGTGGTTAGTAGAGGAACAGTTCTCAGCAGGGTGTTGCAGCAGATAGGTGAGTTGAAGGAGGGGCCTCAAGAAAGTTGTAGACTGATTCAGTGGAGAATTTCAAAATGGAGAAAAGCTGCTAAACCTGGTCTGCTTAGTAGATGTTATTTCTGCACGATGACCAGTTTAACAAGTCTTTGTGAGATCTGGCAGAAAATGTTGTAAACAAAACTGATTTAAAAAATATCAACTGCAAAAGGAAATTCAAGTGTTTCCACTCCTGCTAGGACTTGAGTGTATGAAAGGAAATCAACAAAGCTCAGGTGTTATTGAAAGCCACCTGGAAGAGTCCTAGGATAGAGGGGAATAGGGTGTTCTCTCTCTTTGAATGCAAAGGTATGAAAGATTCACTTTTCTGAATCCTTTGGTCAGACTGAGAATTAGACACTGAAAGGACAGGAGGAACTTTGTGAGCTGCAGGCTGATCACAGAGTAAAGATGAAATTTGCTGATCTGCTCCTACACAGGTTCTAGAATTCTGTGAAAGGGGAATTTTGACATGCACAAGAATGCAGTGAATATTTTGCTGTAGTTTTCAGCATCTTACATCTGTGAACAGGCATTTTCTGTTTTAACAAGCATAAAGACCAAGGAAAGAAATGACCTTATTTCTGTTCTCTGTGCTTTTATAAGTTCTACCTAGAATTGAGTATTTGTGCATCCAAAAAACAAGGACAGGTTTTATAATAAAAAAGTAAGTTTCAATTAATAATAATGCTTTTTATACATATAGAGGTCCATGAAAGACCCTAGGAAACCAAGTCATATGCCTAATAATTTAGTAGCTCCTAGGATTATATTTGAAGCTGATCACATTACTCAGTAGGAAAATATTTTTTCGAAGTCTTGTGTAAAATTATGTCTTAGACGATATTTTTATTGATACTGCCTCAGGTTTTTTTGTAGTTTTATTACTCAGCATATAAATAAAATTTCATGTTATAAATAAAATTGATTATAATAGAGTCCATCCTATATTTAAATGATATCTATCAAGTTTGTGTTTAGGAAAATATAAATCTCTTAATCTTGGCTTAAGTGTGTTATTTAACACAAATTTATTATATTTGCATAATGAGTTTTTTAAATTTAAAAAAGTATTTTTAGCTCTAAATAGGGGTAAAGCAGTCTAACAAATATTACATACCACATCTCTCATATAAGATGCCATATACCACATCATTAAAATCTTATAGTGTAGAAATTTGTTACAGTACTTTAAGACCTACTTGGATAAGATTTTTTAAAAAAGAATCATGTAAGAAATTAAAAGGAAAAGAAGCAATTGAAACTGAATTTTCTTTTCTTGGCACCTTGGCTATACACTTGACTATTGAACAACACTGAGAGTTAAGGGGGTCAACCCTTGTGCAGTTGAAAATCTGGATACAACTCTTGAGTCCTTCAGAATTTAACTACTTCCAGATGCCATTGACTAGAAACCTTACTAATAATATAAACAGTCGATTAACACATATTTTGTATATGCATTATATAGTGTATCTCTACAATAAAATAAGATAGAGAAAACAAAATGCTATTAAGAAAATCTTAAAGGAGAGAAAATGCATTTACAGTACTTTACTATATTTATTGAAAAAAAATCTGTGTATAACTGGACCCATGCAATTCAAACCTATGTCATTCAGGATTTAACTATCTATTTTGTAGAGAGGAATAACCACACAAAACGACAAACATAACACATAGGCCAAAATTGTATTAATTTTCTATCATGGTGTAACATGTGAAGACAAACTTAGTGACTTAAAAAAAAAAAATCTGTTTACTAATTGTATAAGTCAGATATCCAGTGTAGTGGAATTGAATTTTCTATCTAGGGCCTTACAAGCTAAAATCACAGTGTCCACAAGATTCCTTTCTGTAGAAGAATCCTCTTGCAGGTCCATTCTTACTGCCAGAATTCCTTTCTGTGTTGTTGTGTGACCAAGGTCCCTTTCTCCTTGTTAGCTCTTTCCTGTAGACACTCTCAGCTCCTAGAGACTGAACTCTAGTTCTTTCATGTGGTCCTGCCATCTTCAAAGTCAAGAACAGTGCATGGAATCCCCTGTGTACTTTGAGGATCTGACTCCCTCCTCTGCTCTTATCTGGAGAAAATTTTGCTTTCCAGGAACTCACTGATCAGGTCAGACCACCCAGATAATCCCCATATTTAGAAGTCATGTGATTTGAATTTTCATTCCATCTACAAAATTCTCCCACACCAGTGGAAGCTCCATTAGTGTTTAATTGAATAATTAAGGGATAGGAATCTGAAATGTTTTAAATTGAGTGATAGGTACTAAACTTATGCTGTAAATGTGAATTGTTTGAACTACATTAAAATGAGGTCATATTGGAGTACGGTGGGCTATTAATGCAATATGACTGGTATTCTTATAAGAAGAGTGAAATTTGGACACACAGACACACAGGGAAGATGCCCACATGAATGTTAAGGATGCCTGTCATCACTAAAAGCAAGGACTGAGGCATAGAACAGACTCCTTCAGAGCCCTAAAAAAGAATGAACCTTATTAACACTTTGATTTTGGACTTCTAGCTTTCAAAACTGTGAAATAATATATCTCTGTTCTTTTAAGTCACCCAGTTTGAAACACTTTTATTATAGCAACTCTAGAAATCTGATACAAATTCAAAATAATTCCATGCTTTTTTATGATGAACTTTATGACTTGACCATACCCTATCTTTCCATTCATTTTCAACATGAATATTGCCCTTCTGTATGAAATTTATTTTGGTTTTCAGGTAAACCCAGACATTTTTTCCTCTGAAGGCTTTTGATACTCTGTTTTCTAAAAAGTTTTTTTTTTTCCCCACACTCCAAATCTTACATTCATTTATTTTATTAGTCTGTTACTATAATGCTAATCTTACTTTAGAGCAATTAAATAAAAGACATGTGCTAGGATTAAGACTACAGTTAACCCCTGGACAATATAGGTTTGAATTGTCTGGATCTGTTCATATATAGATTTATTTTTGGTAAGTACGCTATAACACTATAAATGTATTTTTTTTCTTATGATTTTCTTTTTTAAACTTTTTCTTTTTTAAACTTTTTTCCCTTATGATTTTCTTAATAACATTTTTCTCTATCTTACTTTATATAAGAATAAAGTGTGTAATAAATACAACATACAAAATATGTGTTAATTGACTATTCATGTTATCAGGAAGGTTTTCAGTCAATAGCAGTCTATGAGTAGTTAAGTTTTGGGGGAATCAAAAGTTATATGCAGATTTTCAGCTGTGCAGGGGTCCATTCCCCAACTTATGTGTTGTTCATGAGTCAACTGTACTTTAGTTCATGCCAGTGGTCTAGGGTTGAAAATGTTTAGTGCTATTAGAAACCAATAAAAAGGTTCTTAATAGAAGCCTAAACAATATGGAATAATTTCAAGGAAAGTTAAGTCTTGAAATATAAATGTAATTTGGCTTGAAAACATTTCTGCTTTCATGTTTTAATAAATAAAACTTCTACCCACTTGAGCGCAATGTCTTGAGGAAAGAGGTCATTTTTTAATCTCTAATATGTAGCAGTTCCTATTTGTGATAGGTCTTCAATAAAGATTTGTTAAATTGATAATTACACAAGTGAATGAATTAATGAGTGATACTGTCTTCTATTATATATGTTTTTTCCTGTCATTGAGAAATAACATCATGATAATTATATTAACTGTGAATAAATATTAATATTAAATATAATGATAATTTTCATTTAAAAGGTACCTCAGTTATATGGCCAATAAGTCTTAATAAAATGCATATTTAAAAAATAAAAATATGTTTCAATGTCTTTAATTATTAAATGCAGATATATAAATCTTGGAATACTACATCAAAAACAATGAGGTATTGTATGGTGACTAACATAACACAATAAAAATTGCAAATATGTTTTTATTTCTGGGCTTAAGAAGCATAGGTGCTATGTTAAATGTTATATTAGTAACCTTGGCAGCTATTACCAATAGGATTTAAATATTCAAACTATTAATCCATGCTACACATATAAAATTATAAAACATAAAAATAACCTAGAATTGGTATAGTGATTTTCTGCTTCATGTTTCTTTCCCTTAGATTTAGAATGAAATTTGATGAGATTTGAAAAACAGGCAAAGTTTCTGACAGATCACAAATAACTGAATGATTCTATATATTTCTAAAATTATTTTCCTATTTTTACAATCACTTGAACTTGCTAAACTTTCTCTAGATATCTGCACTCACCAGGAATTTTTTGCAAAGTGTTATCATATCTTTGGATATATCCATCTTTGCTAAGTGATGGAACAGTAGGTTCTGAAATTTCCAATTATCATATAAAAATTGAAGCTCATCTCAACGTCTCCTGAGTCATGTAGTAGTTTGGCAGCCAGTCAATGCCCTACATATTGACAAATTGGCTAAGAACCATTCTGAATGTTTAACTATTTACTTTCTGGTTTCTTATAAATTACCTGTAAGTATTGCTTAAAAAAGATATATTAATTGAAATCAAAACACTGATTTGATGCTGAATTTCAACTAATATACATTTCAGTGAAGCAAACTCTATTACAACAGTATTAATTTAGCTTACTTTTACTACTTTTCATTGGAAGACAAATCCGCTGCTTTGAATATTTATATAAATTGTACTTTAAAATAGTGTAAATTGATTTGAAATATTTTTGGTAAAGATATATTTGTCAAGTTTTTTAAAAAGTACATAGAATGGCCAGAAAAAAACAATAGGAAAAGAAAATAAGTTTGGAGGCTTTATAAGCTATTTGATTCAAGACTTTATTAAAAAAATTATAGCAATTAAGATGATGTGGTAATGACTTGAGGATAGAAAAAAAAATACATTAATGAAACTGATAGAAAGTTTGGAAAGGGACCCACACATATATGGTCAAGTGATTTTCAGCAATGTTGAAGTACCAGAGCACTTCCATGGTGAAACAAAATTCTTTTCAATAAATTGCACTAGAAAAGTGGCTATCCCAATGAAAGAAAGAAAGAAAGAGGTTCCTGTCTTATACCACAAATAAAATTTATTTTGAGGTTGATCAAGACTGATCATATATGTATGATCCTATATATAACTACATATTGTAGTTACATATATATAATACATATACATAATTACATATTGATCATATAGGTAAATGAAAAAGTAAGAACCATGAGACCTGTAGAATATCAAATGGGTCAACATTGTAGAATATCAAAAGGTCAACAACTTTGTGTTTTGGAGAGAGTAAATATTTCCTAGATTGAGACACAAAATACATGAACCATTAAAGAAAATGTTATTTCTGTCCAGTATATTAAAAGGAAACATGGGGTGACCAAACATAGTTAATGGGGGAGGAGATAAATGCCTACTTTCATTTATATTTAAGTTAAACAAGATGAGTTTATTTTGTCATTACAAAATTAAGGAGAATCTGGATAAAATAAAGAAGAATAAAAATCAAAGTGTGGGTAGGAATTAGGTGCTTTATAGAGCCAAGCAGAAAGCAAAACAAATTAAAGGGGTTCAAAAGCTGAAGGGAAAAAGAAATGATAAGGAGTTGGAAAATGAGGTGACTTGAGAAACACATGCTTTGTCCAAGATCAAGAAAATCATTTCCTTTTTTTGATCATTTCAAAAGACTTAGAAATCCACATTTTTAGCAGAATAAAAATAAATTAGATTTTTGAACTTGACTTGCCTTTTTTTTTTTTTAAATCCTACATGATCTAGGGGCACCTGGCAGGCTCAGTCAGCAGAGCATGGAACTCTTGATCTCAGAGTCATGAGTTCAAGCTCCACATTGGGTGGAGTTTACTTTAAAAAAAAAAAGGGGGGGGGAATCTTAAATGGACTAAAAATATTTCTTAGTTCCATGGATCTATGGAATCATGGGACACTATTAGATCTGAATGCATCCAAAAGAATACAAAGCATTATTCATGTTAAATAACACAATTGTGTGTGTGTGTAATGATTTTTTCCAGCTTTTCAGATGTTTACAGAAGTCATTGGATTTAATTTAAAAAATTCATGTAGGGGCGCCTGGGTGGCTCAGTGGGTTAAAGCCTCTGCCTTCCGCTCAGGTCATGATCCGAGGGTCCTAGGATTGAACTCTGCATCCCGCTCTCTGCTCAGCGGGGAGCCTGCTTCCTTCTGTCTCTGTCTCTGCCTGCCTCTCTGCCTACTTGTCTGTCAAATAAATAAATAAAATCTTAAAAAAAAATCATGTAATGCATCATTGAATGCATAGGAGTTCTTGTCAATAAGTGTCAACCAGCTACCATTAAGTGTGAATTTTCTTTTTTTTTTTTAATGTAAAGAGGGAAGAATTCTTATATTCATAGGATTCTACTGGTATATATAATTATAAGCCTTTAGAACTGGAAACATTTATACTTTGATCTTACATCTGAGGAGACTGAGACCTATTGAAGTTCAGAGACCAAAGACCCAAATGTGGTAATTAGAGAGCTGTGATTAGAAACTGACTCTTCCAATAGTTTAATAAAAGCAATTCCTTTTGTCTACTTTAACCTTCCACTGAGTGATAGAGGAAACAGAATGTCAGTCAATGAAAGTTATATATGAAGTATTTGTTTCATATGGTCTGTGTGTTTTCATGAATTTTTAAAGCAAAAAAATATATCTATCTATCTATATATAATTTAGATAGATAGGAATTGTTATTTGAATTATTTGTAGTAATTTCAGGATTGCTCTTCATGTTTAATTGTTAAAAATCAAGAGTGATGAGAGTATGGGAAGAATGCTTCTTGGTATGTTTTGATATTACTATTCCTATTTATTATTGAACATTTACACACTAGTTTTTCCTCTACATAAAGAAGTCAGGAAAATTTTTGTTTCCCTCAACGTTTAAGTTTTTATCCTGGGTAGTTACTGTATACTGCATTTATATACACACAGTTTTAGAAAATATATATAGCAACATAAATTGATATTACTGAGGTTCTTAAAGATTTTCAAGATGAATGGCAGGAAAGAGAAAGAAGTAAATAGAGATGAAAATTCTTGTGTTTCTCACATATTGTGGGAATCAATGGAAGAAAAAAGCATAAATTCTCAAGGACCTGGAGGAGTTAATTCAAGTTCATAATGAGGTACTTCTACTGATCATCAATGTAACTGCCAGAGTAATTATATTTAGAGTACCTGTAAAGAAAAGAAAAAGAAAAAGAGAAGAAAAGGAAAGGGAGGAAGGAAAGAATAAAATTAAATTAGGACCCTTTAATTTGTAAGTGTGACTTAGTCTCTTTTCCATCTCTCCATGCAGATGTGACAATGAATATAATTTCTGACATTTGCCCTTTTTACTTCTCCTCTTACAACTTTTACTTAGAATAATAAAAGTGGAGAATGTATATCATATGCACAGGGTCCTGTCCACACATATTTACGACATTGGCTTTTGTTTCTTCTTTTCTGTTTTCTCATTTCTGATGGCAGAAATGAGAAAATGAGGCTTTGGGTATATAGTCAAATTATGTGTGCTGAACCCACAAACTACAGATCCTTATCTGTCTTGTGTAGTTTTATAATGATTAATCCAGAATATTCAAGCAATATTAAAGTAAGAAATTGTCACTAGACATTTAAAAAGCATCTAGTTAAGAGGCACTGCTTGGAAGTTAATAATTTTATTCTCAAAAATCAGAACTATTCCACCTTCTGTTATTTATCCATCATGTATCCTTTACTTTCAATATTTAAACAACTTTATAAATTCATTTTTAACATTGTCTAGCTTGTGTTTAACCAATTTATATGTTTATTACTCGCTGTCTAAAGTAGCACTTTCTTATGTTTATACTAATTGTACTTGTGTAACAACTATAATATCACAAATAGAATTTAACTCTTTGTAGTTGGATAGTGGTATCACTTCATTTTCTCATTTAAGCTTCATTATAACCTGTGAGATAGGAACTTAAAATCTATATTTAATATGTAAAACTGTGTTTCTAAGTTTCAGTTAATTGACAAATCTTACATCTATTAAGTTGCAGAAGCTGAGGGACATCTGGAAAACTCAGTTAAGTTGCAGATTAAGCACCAGGATTTAGGAAACTAAATCCTACTCTTTATTGAAGCATTTTACTGCCAAGTGTTTCATTCATTCAAAATATCTTAATAGCATAAAATTTAGTTGTCAATGTATATGAAATTTAAATTTTTTGTCAATTTAAATATTACATTGTAAAAACTGCTGTCATACTCTGAAATACAGGCCATATAATATCACTATTATTATCTAAACATTTTAGACAAGTCACTTCAACCTTGACTTTCACTTTGTTCCCAGCATAAATAAAGAATTTGGGTTACTCCAAAAAGATGATAGAGGAGTTTAACATCTAAACATATCCAGGCACTACTAAGAACTGGTATTCTCTCATGAATTTCAATTAAAAACCTACAGATAACACAAGGGGAGCAAATGAACTGCAAGATGTTTATGCAATAGTTTGTTTCCAAAAAGGTCCTCTTTGAATTAATCAATTTACATTTTTCTGTGGCTGAATATTAGAAGCTATTCTCTGTGTGCAATGTGAAGAAGGAAGGAGGAAATCTCTTTGTCTAAAGGGAATGGTATTCCAGCACTCCCGGAGGCAGATCGTTGCATGATTTTATAGTGCCCATTTGACAAACTCTGAATTCCAATAATGCTTAATCTATACCAATTAAAATGTAAATATAAACATAGCAGGATTTCCTTAGGCCACCAGCCTAGAGATACAGTTATGGTTCAAACTAATAGTATAGCAATTATTCTCTGCCTCAATCACTCAAATTCCTCCTTTCAGCATTAAAAAGCTGCTATTGTGGCTAATTTTGACTATGTTCTGCCTAACCCCTGCTCTCCATAATCCTTGCATATATCTCTAGGTCGATTGATTCTTTTTTTTTTTTAAGACTTTATTATTTGACAGAGAGAGACACAGCGAGAGAGGAAACGCAAGCAAGAGAAGTGGGAAAGGGAAAAGCAAGGTTGCCGCTGAACTGGGGGCCCAATGCAGGGCCCGATTCCAGAATCCTGGGATCATGACCCAAGCCAAAGGCAGTTGCTTAACCCACTGAGCCACCCAGGCGCCTGACTGATTCCTTTTTAAGTAAATGTTACCCCAATATGTGGCTCAAACTCACAACTGCCAGATCAAGAGCCACATGCTCTACCCGCTGATCCAGGCAGGTCCCCTGACTGACTCTTGATTGACTTTGCTGACGTCACTCAGAGAACTGACATACTACCCTGACAATTCATGGAAATAGTCTTCACTTCCATTGCTGGTTGTACTACCACCATCTCTGTATTCAAGGACATCACTGGCCAGAGGGCCTCCTTCATCTGTGGCTGGAGACTGTGACACCAGGGAAGAGCCAACAGAAGGTCATACAGATGTTTTCTCTAGGCTAAACCAGGGAGCTTTACTTCTATAAAAGTGCTATCCCTTTGCTATGTGCTCCTATCAGTTACTCAGCCCATCACTCACTGACTTAGTGTCATTTGGGCCTTTTCATGGAAAAGGTTCCTCTTGAAACCATTACCATTTCCCTATGACAGATGCTAATATGATCACGGTTTCTTTTCCTTTTTTGTTCCCCCATTCTGTTAGCAGACAACAGGATCTAGGTACAATGCAGGATTAAAAGCTGCAATTCCTGCACTGGAGTTTATTTTTTGAAATACCTTGTCAATGATATGCTTTGTCTGAGAGCTAACCTTGGAGAAGC
Source organism: Meles meles (assembly GCF_922984935.1). Lineage (NCBI taxonomy): Eukaryota > Metazoa > Chordata > Mammalia > Carnivora > Mustelidae > Meles > Meles meles. The sequence goes on from NC_060067.1 coordinate 76,200,991, forward strand.
TCCTGAGAACTTATCCCATCTCCATTTATTTTTTGTCAGAGAGAATGAAAAATTTCTTTTTCAACCTGCATTTTATTTTCAAGGTTGTATTTGTGTGAATATATCTGTGTAAACATGTTTGGGTTTTGGGTTACATGAAAGACACTTTTAAAAATATAATTAACAGTAGACTTTTAAACAGGATTTTGAACTATATTCAGTTGTATTAAAATTAGCTTTTTCTTTCTTTGAAAAATGTAGAAAGTATAATTTATTGACTTATATTTATGTTTACCAGTAGTACATGTGTACATGCACTTTCAAAGACACCATAATACTCTTAATTGAAAGTGGGGAGGCAGGTAGAAGGATAGGTATACTGGACATAGATCCTGTTTTTTCTTCTGATCTTACAATGTAACAATGGAGAATATGAGCAGAGTAAAAATTATTTCAGGTTAATATCAATAGCACATACACATACCAAATAAATATACTGCAGAAGGGTAGACAGGTAAAGCTAGGAGATTAAAGATGGCTGTGAAGTCACCTGCAAAGAAGAGCTTGCAGGCAGCAAGGAAGAAGTTAATTTCACTTAGAAGAAAGAATTTGAATTTGTTTTAAGTCAGGAAAACAGTTGATTTCATGTTTTCCACAGCCTTTAATTAGGGAACAGTGGTTTTAAAAAAAAGAGATAAAAAGGGGCTGTGTAAGTTTAGATGGGAGGAATGAACACTAAAATACAGAAAGGGAGTCTTTTGAGTAAATGAATATATTGAAAGTTTTTGATAAAAAAATTGTTTAATCTTATCTGTGTGTAAGGTGCATTGAGTGTGGATACACTAGCGTTTGGAAAGGGCAAGGATATGATTATAGTAAATGAGGTGTGAGGGTGAGAGCTCTAGAAAGGGAAAGAGGATGTGTATATAAAACTTTTCAGAGAAATAAATAGCAAAACTTAGGAGATATGAAATGGAGATAGTTTCAGAGGATCAGTGAGTCTCCAAATTGAAAGCAAAATGTTGTATATATGTGCATATATTCATATATATTTCTGTGGGATAAAGATCAATGGATTTTTATCAGATCGTCAAAAAGATTCATGTCTTTATTTTTGAATATAAAGAGCAATGAAGAAGTCAAAAAAGGAAAAATTGAAGAGAGCTGGCATCATTGAAAATGATAGTAAAATACAGGAAGTGTGGAATGAAAGGTGAAACAATTGAATTTATTTTTTTAATGATCTATTTGTTTGAGGGTATCTGGGTGGCCCAGTTGGTTAAGCATCTCCCTTCACCTCAGGTCATGATCTTGGGGTCCTCAGATCCTGACTTGTATCTGACTCCCTTCACAGCGAGGAGTCTGCTTTTCTTCTCTCCTGGCCCCTGTCCCACCTGCACCCCCTCCTGCTCCTCATGTGTGCACTCTCTCTCTCTCTTTCTCTCAAATAAGTAAATAGAAAGAGAGAGAGCACACAAGTAGGGAGTGGGTGGGAGTAGAGGGAAATGGAGAGAGAGACTCTCAGATAGATTCCCCACTGAGTGTGGAGCCCAAACACAGGGCTCAATCCCAAGACCCTGAGATTAAGATCTGAACTGAAATCAAGAGTTGGATGCTCAACCAACTAAGCCAACTAAGCCCAGGCACCCAATTGAGTTTATTACTATTCTTATTTTTTTAAATATTTTATTTATTTATTTATTTGACAGAGAGAGATCACAAGGAGGCAGAGAGGCAGGCAGAGAGAGAGGGGGAAGCAGGCTTCCCACTGAGCAGAGAGCCCAATATGGGTCTCGATCCCAGGACCCTGAGATCATGACCTGAGCCAAAGGCAGAGGCTTAACACACTGAGCTACCCAGGTGCCCCACCAATTAAGTTTCTTTTTAATGTGTTACATTTCATTAAATGTTTTGGCAAACTAAAGCTAACAAAAGGAAAAGAATAAGAATTCTGAGAATACATAACTACAATTTTTGTAATACAATAGATGCATTATTTTTGCTATTTTTGTATACTGAAATCTTCAATATTTCAATTTAATCATATTCACAGAAGCACCATAAATATTCCTTTCTCCATCATAAGCTTTTATATTCTACCCACTTGTTTAAGTGAGCTTTTTAAAGAAGGCATTGCTTATGGGTTTTTTTTTTTTTTTTATGATACATAGCATATGAGTAACTAGCAATCTTACATTAGTGTAAATGGGAAGATAATGGAATAGGAAAATTGAACCTAGGACAATTAAGCGACTTATAATTGTTAGGGATGAGATGGTAGCTGACCATTTCAAGAGGAACTCAGAAGCTGTCAACTCTTTGGTCGATTCATCAAATTACAGGTTCAGAAAAAATAATTTATCAATTTAATCACTTTAAATTCAGAAACCCTAATTACTAAACATAAATGATAATTAGTTGCTGTACCTGAAATATACCTGACATAATAACTGAAATACTTTTTCTAAAGTGGGTAAGTGTGAAAACTTGTTTAAGATATCAGTTTATAAGCCAGAAGTAACAGGCTGGATGTGTTAGTCAGAATCCTAAAATTTCCCTTAAGATCTGCTCTCTCTGGGGTGTAAATCCTTGACGATCTCCTAGCTGAATATGATGGGTTTTTCTCCCAGGATTAGCCAAGTGAAATGATACAGCAGACTTTAAGATAGGGAGATTATTTTTGTCTGGGTAGGCATAATCTAATCATAACAGCCTTTGAATGTGGTATATCTCAGGATTGTTGTAGAAGTGTCAGCCAGATGTTTGAAGCACCAGCAAGATTCATTGAGCCTTTGCAGTCCTGCAGATTGAGGGGACAATGAAGAAGGGGACCAAAATTGGCCTCTAGGAAATGAGAATGACCTTCAGCCTCCTGCCAGCAAGAAAATAGGATTTGAACTGAATAATTGCAAAGAAATGAATTCTGTCATCAAGAATGATTTGTGAGCAGATTTTTCCCAGGAGATTCCAGAGGACAACTCAGCCTGGCTGACACCCTAATTTTTATTCCAACCATGAGTTACCCTAATTAGAATGGCAAACTAGACTTCCAAACGTAGATCCTTAGTGCTTCTTTCCTCCTGCTAACTTTGGGCTCAGTTTGTTCTTTTTCTAATTTTTTGGAATGTAAAGTAAGTTAATTTATTTGAGATCTTTCTGTTTTCTTAATATATTATATATATTTATTGCTATAAACTTTCCTCTCAGAACTGCCTTTACTGCATCCCACAAGATTTTAAATGTTTTATTTATTTGTCAAAGAGAGAGCGAGAGCAAGCACACAAGCAGGCAGAGTGGCAGGCAGAGGTTGAGAGAGAAGCAGGCGTTCTGCTAAGCAAGGAGCCGGATACAGGACTCGAATCCAACCCTGGGATCATGACCTGAGCTAAAGGCAGCGGCTTAACCAACTGAGTAACCCAGGCGTCCCTCCCACAAGATTTTATATGCTGTGTTTTCATTTTCATATGTTTTTAGATAATTTTTTATTTTCCTTTTGATTTTTACTTTAACCCAATGGTTGTTTAGAAGTGTGTTTACTTTCCATATATTTGTAGATGTTATTATTTTCCTTGTTATTGATTTCTAATTTTATACCACTGTGGTCAGAGAAGGTAGTATGATTTTCAGTGTTCTTAAATTTGCGAAGATTGCTGTGTATGATGTTATCATATGCCCTGTCCTAGAGAATCTTCCATGTGCACTTGCAAAGAGCGTGTATTCTGTTGTTTTTTTTGGGGGGAAGGGGGGAACGGAATGCTCTGATTAGGTCTAATAAATCCATTTTTTCTAAAGTATGGTTCAATTCAAGATTTCCATGTTGAAGGCCACCTGGGTGGCTAAGTCATTAAGCATCTGCCTTCGGCTCAGGTCATGATCCCAGGGTCCTGGGATCAAGCCCTGTGTCAGGCTCCCTGCTTGGCAGGAAGCCTGCTTCTCCCTCTCCCACTCCCCCAACTTGTGTTCTCTCTCTCTCTCTCAAATAAATAAATAAAATCCTTAAAAAAAAAAAAAAAGATTTCCTTGTTGATTTTCTGCCTGGAGGATCTATCCATTGTTGATAGGGGGTACTGAAGCACCCTACGATTATTGTATTGTTTCTTTTTTTCCTTAACATCTGTTATTAATTGCTTAATGTATTTTAGTGCTCAGGTTTTAACATATATATTTATGGTTGTTATATTTTCTTGATATATTGACTCCTCTATCATTATATAATGGCCTGTGTCTCCTATTACAACTCTTAGTTTCAAGTCTATTTTGTCTGATGTAACTGTCACCACCTTCTTTACATTTCCATTTGCTTGGAATATCATTTACCCATTCCCTTTACGCCTATGCATATGCCGTTAGATTTTAAATGAGTCTCCTGTGGGCAGCAAATAGTTGGGTTTTATTTTTTTATCCATGCAGTCACTCTGTGTCTTTTGATTGGTAACGTCAATCCATTTACATTTAGGGTGATTATTGATATGTAAGGATGTACTACTGCCATTTTATCATTTGTCTTCTGGTTATCTTATTTCTCCATTGTTTCTTTTCTCTTTCATTTCTGTCTACCTTTATATATTGATGGTTTTCCATGATGATTTTCTCCATCTCCCCTTTTTTTAAGTTTGTATCTGCTATAGGTTTTTTGCCTTTAGGTTACCATAAGGTTTACTTACATAAAACAACTCACAGATAATACAGTCCTTTTCCTGACAATTGCAATTTATCTTGATTCACTTATAAAGTTTCTATCCTTTTAATCTTCCTCTTTTATATTTATAATGTCACAACTTATTTATTTTAATGTGATTTCCTTATCAAGTTGCAGTTGCTATAATTATTTTTAATACTTTTTTTAAAAACCTTTATGCTATGGTTAAGAGTTTAGTACACTATCCTAAGAAAAGAGTTACATTATTTTAACTCTGAATATTTATCACCTCAGTCAGAGGTTGTTGTTCATTTTTTCTTGAAGAACTACTTTTAATATTTCTTCAAGGCAGGTCTAATGATGGTGAACTTCCTAAGGTTTTGTTTGGGAAAGCCTTTATTTCTCCTTCATATCCAAAGGATAACTTTGCTGGATATAATATTCTTGGCTGGTAATTTTTAATCTTTAAATATTCTGAATATGCTATTTCAGTCTCTCCTGGCCTATAGTTCCTGTTAAGAAATTTGCAGATAGCCCTTGGAGATATTTTTGTAGTTTACTGTCTTTTCCCCCAGTTTTCTTTAAAATTCCTTATAGTTGGCATTTGACAGTTTTATTATAATGTATTGTGGAGAATTTCTTTTTGCATCCTGATAATGATGTGTTGCTAGCTTTCCTGGGCTTGTATATCCTTTTCCAGGTTTAGAAAGTTCTCAGCTATTATTTCTTTATATAAACTTCCTCTTTTCTCTTTTGGAATTCCCATTATTCTTATGCTGGCTTTTATAATGGGCTCTGATAGCTCTGGTAGTGTTTCTTTACTTTTTAAAAATTTTAGTTCTCTCTATTCTTCAACTTGAATTATTTCTAGATTCCTATCTTCTAGCTCACTAATTCTCTCTTCCATATGATCTGCCTTTTTTTTTTTTTTTCAGTGCATTCTAATGCATTCTTCATCTCATTTACCAACCTCTTCAGCTCCAGAATTTCTGTTTCGTTCTTTTTTAGATTTTAGTTCATTAGGTGAAATACTCCTAATCTTCATTAATTTTATTCATGAGATCATTGTATGGCCTTTTTGTGTTTTCTTGTACCTCATTGAATTTCTTCATAATAGTTATTTTCAATTCTTTATCATTTAGATTGCAATATTACACATCTTTTGGTTCAGTTGCTAGAATGTTCTCATTTTCTTTTTGTGATATTGCAGTACCATGATTTTTTGTGGTGTTCAATGGAAAGTTCCTGTGGGGCGCCTGGGTGGCTCAGTGGATTAAGCCGCTGCCTTCAGCTCAGGTCATGATCTCAGGATCCTGGGATCGAGCCCCGCATCGGGCTCTCTGCTCCACGGGGAGCCTGCTTCCTCCTCTCTCTCTGCCTGCCTCTATGCCTACTTGTGATCTCTCTCTCTGTCAAATAAATAAATAAAATCTTTAAAAAAAAAAAAAAAAAGAAAGAAAGTTCCTGTGTCCTCACATTTAAGGTAGTGAATGAACACCATTTATTTTGAGTTATATTTTTAAAATCTATTTATTTATTTTTTTCAGCATAACAATATTTATTGTTTTTGCACCCAGTGCTCCATGCAATACGTGCCCTCCCTATTACCCACCATATTTTTTTTTTTAGAATTTCCTTTTTATTTATTAGCCTGTTGTCCAGTAAGAAACAAGATGTTTTCTCTGAGTAAAATCTAGATCTTCTGCTATCTTCTGGTTTAGTTATATATATATATATTTTCTTAATTTAATTTTTACTTTTTCAGTGTTCCAAGATTCATTGTTTATGCACCATACCCAGTGCTCCATGCAATACATGCCCTCCTTAATACCCACCACCAGGCCCTGCCATGCCCTCACCCCCTTCTCCTCCAAAACTCTCAGTTTGTTTCTCAGAGTCCACAGACTCTAATGGTTCATCTACCCATCTCATTTCCCCCAACTCACCTCTCCCACCATCTCCCAATGTCCTCGGTGTTATTCCTTATGCTCCACGAGTAAGTAAAACCATATGATAATTGACTTTCTCTGCTTGACTTATTTCACTCAGCATAATCCCCTCCAGTCCTGTCCATGTTGATGCAAAAGTTGGGTATTCATCCTTTCTGATGGAGGCATAATACTCCATTGTATAAATGGACCATATCCTCTTTATCCTTTCATCTGTTGAAAGGCATCTTGGCACTTTCCGTAGTTTGCCAACTGTGGCTGGCCATTGCAGCTATGAACATTGGCTTATTTTGGTTCTAACAAGTTTAACAGGATGGTAGCTAAGAGTGTTCCTTTTGCTTCCCATAAGGTGGCACTATAGCACAGGTTTTGGTCACTCTCAAGTTGACTTTTGCCTAAGGTGGGGTAGAGTAGGCATTAAAAAAAAAAAAAAAAGGTAAAAGAAAAGGTGTGCAGCAAGGTGGAGTGGAGCAGTAGTGGTGGTGGTATACTTAGCACTTCCTACTTCCGGGATGTGTTCATTGCCCAGTAGGGGGGATCCTCAAGTGGGAAGGTCCCAGAGGTCTGTGGGCAGCCTTCTTGCCTTATGTAGAAGACAGTAGAGATGCTTTCCTTCAGTTCTCTTTGCTAATTTCCCTTTCCTTTCTTTTGCCCTAGACACAGCAGTCTTTCCTCAGAGAGAGCAACTGGTCTCTCTAAGCAGTAGCATGATGTTGGATAGAACCCCACTCACTGCCTTCCACTTTCACCTCCTCTGTGAGAAAGATCATGCTGGCTCACTGCCACTGCCTTCTCTGCTATCACCTCCTTTGCCCTTGCTGGCTCTGTAACCACTTGCCTCTTTGTGCTCCCTTTGTGCTTCAAAACACACTTTCAGGGGCAAAGATGGGTGGATCTCTTGGGCGTCCTGATAAGTTGTGCAGACATGCTTTTTTTTTTCCCAGTTATGGATGTCCAATTAGTTGTAAATCAAAGGGAAAGAAAAAAGGAATGACTCACAGTGTTATCATTCTGATGTCAACATTAAGAGTATTTTAGATTTATTTTTTTCCTGATGAGTCAAGAAGAGGCATTTCATCATCCATGGATTTTTAAAAGTGTATCTGAGAACAGCCACTGGAAAGATTCCTATAGATGACCAACCTCTCTCATTTATTCTTACTGTTGTGACCACAGACAGAAAACATTTTATTATAAGATAAATGATTTGCAAAATCTTAGCTCCAATTGTGAACTATTGTCTCCCAGGCAGTATTGCATATAGTGTTAGTTTGAAAAGTACAGAACAATCTAAATGCACAGACAGCTGTATAGTTGTTTGAGGTTTCAGTATGTCCCCTTACTGTCAACAACTGGGGTTGAGGAAAATCTCCAACTATATATAACTTATTCCCATATTCTGATTTATTATTTTTCATGCAATTTTTTTCTTTTAAATGTGTCTCCCTATTTCCTTTTTCATCTGCTTTTCAAATTATGCTAGGGAGAATAGCAAAACTTCCCCTCACTGCCACCTAACAATAATCTCACACAACACAGTGAGTTTTAAAATAATTCAGAATTTACTTATTCAAGCAGAGATACATGAGAAAGTCATGAGACATGTTAATTGACTCATTTAGTGGCCATGAAGTTGAGAAAGGGAAGTGTGATCATGCTGTATATTATTTGCTTTTTAATTTTTAAAACACTGTCTTCTGTTTGCTTTCTGAATTTATAGCAAAATTAAATATGAAAGTTTTCCTACTCACCATATGTACCTGAGCTGTGACCTATAGTCAAATGAAAAACTACGTCTATTATTTATGTTTCTAAATGAAAATGATAAACCAATAAACCAAATAAATGAAGTTGGAAAGGGTTTAGTTTTAACTTTTCTTCTATCATAAATTTATGCTAGCATTATGTGAAACATTGGATGAGAAACTACCTAGATTATTGGTGAGAAAAATATATACCTCTAAAGATTGGATCACCTCCTGATATGTGGCTTGCTGATATCCAAAAATTTTGGATAGTATACGGCACAGTGGAACTCATTTGTGAGTTACGGAAGCACTTTGACCTAACAGACAAGTTTCGAAAATGTAAATTGCTCCTATAGATGTTTTCCCCTCCCCCTCCTCAAGCAAGCCCTTAGCTGTTTACACTGATAGCACAGATATTGCTTCATCCTCTTCTCACAATGTATTTATACTATCAACAGAAAACAGTAGGGATAAATTTTGTTTTAAAACATAAAACTTTAACAGAGTTTAAAACGTCTTCACATACCGGAAAATTCTCAGTTAAACCAATGACAAGGAAAACATATTTGTTATTATTGCTTACTACATTTAGTGATTTAGTACATTTTTGTGATTACTAAAAATTAAGAGCACTGATCAACACAAATTCAAACGTGTTTTGGTAGTCTTTATACTGAGCATATGGTTAAGCCTGGTCTTTGCTCACTGGTTTTTGTGTGGATTGTTTAGCCTATATCTGGAAAAAATACTGCCAAAGGCAGAAAATCAAATTATCTTAATTATTTTTATGTTCTAGTGGTAAACCCAAAGCTATGTGATATGTTTATCTTTTTCCTGGATTTGTTATGTTAATCTCCTTAATTAAACCTTAAAACCACAATATGCTGGCATTTAAAAAGCTGCTGATGAAATCAAAGCCAAAGAACTTACACAGAACAGATGACAGCCCCTCTCCCCCAGCAGTCTCACAAGCTAACCTCAGCTTTTAGGGGCCTGAGCAGCTGAATAATTGCAGTCCTCTCCCTGTAAGTTTGCAATGCTGCAGAGACAGTGTCCGGTCTCCTGGGAGAGCTCTCCTCCACCTAACAATTTACTGTCCTGGGGAAGAAAAGTCCAGCAAGTTGGTGTGCCATCTCTGACATAATGGGATACATGGACAAGGAAGAAAAACTTACACACACCCACACACACACTCACGCATATGTGTACATGTGTAATTTGTAAATACATAAAATAAATAGTTTGATGCATTTTATAGAAACACTCACACTAACACACAGGTATGTACTGAATTCTGCACCCTCCACTCATATGTTGAAGCCCTAATACCCAATGTGATGATGTTTGATGTTTGACATGATGCCTTTGGGAGATAATTAAGTTTAGCTGAGCTCATAAAGGGTGGGGTCTTGATAATTGGCTTAATGCCCTTATAAGAGAAGATACCAGATAGCTTGCCTTTTCCTTCTCTCTCTCTGCCATGTGAGGACACAGCAATAAGTCCTTCTCTATCTTCAAACCAGGAAGAGTCTCTCACCAGAAACATTAGCTAGCCCCTTGATCTTGGATTCCCCAGACTCTAGAACTGTGAGAAAATAAATTTCTGTAGTTTAAGCTACAGAATCAATGGTATTATGTTATGGCAGCTCAAGCAGACTAATACACACACACACACATACACACACACACACACAATGTGAAAAAATTCTGAAAATTAAAATAAGGAAAATACATTCATATTATTCTCGATAATAGACTGTAATTTGATTTTCTCTCAAATTCTGGGATCCCTGTATAACATTAGTTGTTAGAAAATAAAATAAGGAATTCTGTAAATGTAATGTACTGTACCTTAGGTTTGTTCTAGAAACCACTAGGCTAAATTTATCATAATATATAGTCTTATGGCACAGATAACAAGTATAATACTATTGCCAGCAAGTTCCAGCATAAATCATCCAATACATAGTGATGATCAGTATTCAACCATGCCAAAATTCTCTGTTAGAAAGTAGTGTTTAAAGTGTTTCTCTTGTGATTGGCACCAGTTCATTCACTTAATCCTTTCTATTCTAGGTCTCTTATTCTCATCCCTATCACATCTGTCCTTGTTAAGGGCACTGATGTTCCCTACATGATTCACTACACCATATAAATACTCCTAGAGCAAAGAGTCTAGTTCTGTTATTCCTTCTTTAGAAATATTTACTAGTCAACCATATAATTCTCAAAATTCCTCTGTCTTACCTTTAAAACCTTTGGTTAATTATCTAACATGTATTTTTGACCTTATCAACTACACTTGCCCTTATAGCTATACTAGATTTCAGTAAAACAAGAAAATCTTTCTGTTTACAAATGCACCTGCAGTTGGCTGCTCCTTTTCCTCTTGTATGAATACTTTCCTCTTCATTGAAGTCTGTATAAATCCTACCTATTCTTCAAAACTTATTTAAATTCCATTTTAACTAAAGAATGCATTTATTAAGTATATACTCTGTCATGTCTTTTGCTACTTACTACAGACAAAAAGACAAATGAGACATAATCCTTGATATCCAGGAGCTTAAAGACAAATATACTGAAAAAAATGTGTAAACAAATAAATTTGATGTGATTTTATAGATACCAGAATTATATATAACATGTAATAGAAACTAAATGAAGGGAATGACTGAGGAAGAGTTGAAATAATTGATATTCTGCTGATGGACAGAAGGTGACATTTATATATGCTAGAAAAATAAAAACAATAAAGACATTTTAAATGGAAAAGAATAATGGCAATTTTCAGGTATGTGCAGGTAATTTCAGATATGTCACAGTGTATTGGGGCTAGAGATGTAAGGGTAATGAGGCACAAAAAATTGTATAATGGGCAAAGAACAGATTATAATGACATTGTTTAAAAGTCAGGAGTTCTCAGTTACTTTGATGCCATTAAGCTTACTTTTGAAACCCATTCTATCTTATATAGAAAAGAGTAAAATACAATTTATGTAAAATTATATGAGATTTATTGAGTTGCAGTTGGCTTATTGAGATGTCACATTTGTAAAGATTAAATTAGTATTTACTAAAGTCAATTTTGTTAATATTTCAAAAAATTTTATAAAATATCAGTAAGCTTAAGATACCTTAAGCGTTATGGACATCCAGTGGGTAAAATTACTCTGACATACATGACAGATATTCATTGGAATGTTTAATAGGTAAATTCTATATTTAGTTTTATATTTCAGGTAAGTCAATTTTGAGGAACAGAAGAAGATGGACTTAAAGGCAACAAGAATAAGTGCCATATAGCTACCTCATAGAGCTATCATGGTGAGTCATGTTTTCTTACCCCCAGATTTTTTAACACTTTAGGGAATTTCAATTAGGGTTATGATGGAGTAGTTTATAACAGATCAACACTCTCACCAAGACCAATTAGAAAGCCACAGTAAACATGGAAATAAACTATATTTGAAGGCATTGGAGAACTGCCAAGGCAGTCAAATCTTGAGGAGCCGAAATCACAGACAAGCTTTTTAAATCAGCCTAACACTTCATTGTTTCAACTATTCAGAACTAGAGATTGAGATGCCTAAAATATGGCTAAGCAACTTCACAGAATATTTATCAGTCTACAAATTCTGGGGAGACCAGAAAAAAACAAAAAACAAAAAACACCTCGAGATCTACCAAGAGAAGGGACCCTATGACCATTCCAATCTCTCAGTTGGGAGCTAAGAAAGGATATAAACATGAGGTGGACCAAAGGTCACAACAGAGGTTTATAGACCTTTAGATCATTTCAGACTGTAATTATACTGTAGTGATCTGATCAAACTCTAGTTTCCTGGAAGAGAATAAGATGAATCTTTTCCTAGGATGGCAAATAATCCATCAACCTTAACATTTTTCCATATAAAATCTCTGCTATTCATTTTAAAATTATCAGATATAAAAGGGAAGAGAAACAGACAACAGAAATAGATCAAAGGTGTTTCAGATAATGGAGTAACTAGACTTGGACGTTAACATAACTATGAATAATATGTTCAAGAAAATAGATAACAAGATATGGAATTTCATCAGAGGACTGGAGTGTATAAAATGATTAAATGAGAATTCTAGAAATGAAAACTGCCACTAATAAAGAAATCTGTAGTGTAGATAGGATTAACAGCATTTCAGACGAAGTCAGAGAGACTTGAAAATAGGTCAGTAAAAAACAGTTGGCCTAAAGCACAGAATGAAAGGAAACTAGAGTGGGGCACCTGGGTGGCTCAGTCAGTTAAGCATCTGACTCTTGATTTCAGCTTAGGTCATAATATCAGGGTTGTGAGATCAAGCCCTGAGTTGGGTTCTGTGCTGTGCGTGGAGGCTGCTTAAGATTCTGCCTTACTCTGCCCCTCTTCTTTCCTCTCTAAAATAAATAAATAAATAATAATAAAATTTTTAAAAAGAAGACTCTATAGACTATGGGGGAAAGTGTGACCGTGGTGAAAAATTAAGCAAACTTGTAATGGAATACCAGTGTAATAGGAATGGAGAATGATGGAGAAGTAATATTTGAAGAGATATAGGGTAAAATTTTTCCAAAGATGATTAAAGACATCAAACCATGGATTACAAGAAATTGAGTTCAAAATTCAAAATATGAATTAAAAAAGAAAAAGTGCAAAGGAAACCATTCTATGCATAGTAAAGTAAAACTACTAAGAGCTAAGTTTGGAAAGAAACCATTAAAAACTGGAAATAAAAGATACACTGTCTTCAAATGAAAAAGCAAAAAAACAACTGTACATAGATCTGCCTATGAAGTATCTACATATTTCAAAAGATTAAACACACTTAGAATAATTATCTTATCACATCAAAGATAGAAATCACTGATAAGTTATAAATTAAAGTTTCCCAAATCTAAGCAAGTTAAACAACACATTCCTAAACAATTTGTCAAAGAAAAAACATTTAAAAATTTAAAACATTTTGAACATAATGATAGTATAATTATGATTTTGTATTTTAGGATAATTAAAATATGACATAGTAAGACCAATTTTCTCATGATAATATATGAAATAGTTCCAATCAAAATAGAAATACACACACAAAGATAATATATACACATATACATATAGAAAATAATGTTTCATAGGCAAATTTGTTAAACTTCAAGAATGCAATATTGTTTAAAGATTTATATACCAATCAACATAATTCTTTACATTAAAAAAAAAAGTTCACCTACTTAGATGGAGACAAGGCATTTGATAAAATTCAACATATATTCATTTCTAAAACACCTAGCAAAGTAGGAATAAATAGTCAGGATTAACATTGGTTAAAAATAGTTATAATCAGCGTGCCTGGGTGCTCAGTTGATTAAGCAACTGCTTTCAGCTCAGGTACTGATCCTGGAGTCCCAGGATGGAGTCTCCAATCGGGCTCCTGGCTGACTGGGGAGTCTTGTTCTCCCTCTGACCCTCACCCCTCTCAACTCAATCTGTCTCTCAAAGAAATAAATACAATCTTTCAAAAAATAGATATAATCAAATTGGAATTTGGGTATTAAAGTATTAAATCAAAAATTTTTTTTAAAAAGGTATTAAAATGCTCTAAAAAAAGATACTTCTTCTCACACAACACTTGCAGTTGGGTCTAATACATTGCATGCATTTATGATAGCATCCATCATTTGCAAGATCTGTCTTATTTTTTCAGGAGTCATAGGTGGGGACCACTGCTCTGTCTCTTTTAGTTTCATAGGTAGAGATATTAATGTTTTTATTTATGATCTTGGCCAAGGAGGACCAATAATAGATGATTCCATTTGGCCTTCTACACTATCATTTCTCTTACCCTACAGGCCAAGGTCCTGGGAACCTGTCCTACCTTTTTTTTTTTTTTTTTTAAGATTTTATTTATTATTTGAGAGAACAAAAGAGAATGAGAGAGAGAGCAAGCATGAGCCAGAGGGAAGAGCAGAAGGAGAGGGAGAAGCAGGCTCCCTTATGAGCAAGCAAGCAACCTGACATGGTACATGACCTAAGCTGAAGGCAGACATTTAACTGACTGAGCCACTAAGCCACACCTTGTCCCAAACTGGTGTTTTTTGTTTTTCATTTTTTGTTTTTTATGTAGAAAGTTGACAAGAACTTAACTTTTTCAAACTCCTGAAGATCTACTCTTGATTTTCTTTGATTGAGTTGCCTTTCCTGTCCGCCTTCCATTTTGTTCCTAAAGGCATCATCCTATGTTAACCATATCCATATTTCTCTGCAGGTCAAGCCTCCCCTAGCTGCCTCTTTGAAGTTACTATACATTAAAATATTTGTCTCCCCTGACTCTAAAAGACCTTTATTTTTATCAGTTTTTATTGTCATCATTGTGGCAACCGAGTCCAGTTCTGCAATAGCATCTTCTCTGGCAGGCCTGGCCAACAGAGGACAGTCTCAGATTAAGTTCTCAGTGACAATTTTGCTGCTTTTACAGCAGTCTTCTGCCTTGCTTTGGTAAGTAGGCATTTTCCAGGTCTTTCAGTCCTCCAGTGAGATTTCTGGTCTTGCATATCTATTCAAATATGTTCGCATCTTGAAGCTTTTGGAATTCCTTCTCCTACTACATGCCCCTATATTCTGGCATTTCTTCTACATTTGGTAAGGACCTTCAGTTTTTCCATATGTCTAGGGGTTTTCATAGTGGATTTGTACCTCCTCCTGGTTTGTCTATCTTTCTAGAGTGTGAAATCCTGTATCTCAGGTGACTTGATCCCAAATAAACACTCTCTAACCCAACATTTTGTACCACTCCATCTGATCAAGCAATTTCATAATACATTCCCATGCATATGCTCTCAGCTCCTGCAGGTTTATGCTATCTAGGTCCTGTAGCTTCTTCGGGAAATGGTTTTAGGATTATCTTATCAAGACTATTATATCCCTGGATGGGTTATGTTATGCATTAGCTATAGTCATTTATTGAGTGGACAGGAAAGAGATTGTGGTAGATAATTATGGACAGAAATAGGTTATTTGGAAGAAGAGGTTTTAAGCAATAGGAGAGTGCTCTTCATTAAGAAAGAGAATTGGTGGGGCGCCTGGGTGGCTCAGTGGGTTAAAGCCTCTGCCTTCGGCTCAGGTCATGATCTCAGGGTCCTAGGATTGAGCCCCACATCGGGCTCTCTTCTCTGCGGGGAGCCTGCTCCCTCCTCTCTCTCTGCCTGCCTCTCTTCCTGGATGTGATTTCTCTCTGTCAAATAAATAAAAATAAAAAAATAAAAAGAAAGAAAGAGAATTGGTCAATCTTATAGTGTTGTAGGACTCAGATGAATTTGTTTTCAGTTTTACAAAGTTTTTAGTTTTACAAAGCATACCAATTAAAAATAAGCATGGGCCATTTAGTTGTTAAGTAACTTTAAGTAATTGTAATGAGAGTAAATGATATATTGTAGATCCTCTTACATTAATGAAAATTTTTTTCATTCCATTTAGATAAAAATATTTAGGTATTAGGTTAAAGTCTTTCTAATATATTCTTTTTTTTTAAAGATTTATTTGAGACAAAAAGAGCAGGGGGAGGGGCAGAAGGAAAAGGTGAGGCAGAGAATCTCAAGGAGACTCCCCACTGAACACAGAGTCCACTGTAGGGCTCAATCTCATGACCCCAAGATTATGACCTCAGCTAAAATCAAGAGTTGAACACTTAACTGATTGAGACACCCAGGTACCTCACTAATACATTCTTTAACACAACTTACCAAAAGATTTCAAAATCCCTTTTTATTGTTCTAAAAAGAAGGAGAAAAAAAGTGAATGCAATCATATGACAAATTATGGTCAATTAAATCATATTAAATTAAACAATTAAAATTATTTTTTAAATAAAAAGGATGAATATTTAATGTTTATTCAACTTGAAGCTATTGAAAATATTAAAAAAATCTAATAACAGAAGGATCCAGATTTAGACCTGTTATATTTACAATATGTATATTCTGCTGAATTATGAAATATCAGAAAATTTAGCAATTATTTTTAAATAGATTCATAGGTCCTGAATCTGCCCATCACTCAAGAAAGGGCAAGCTGACCATTAGACAAGATGTGTCATTTCTCATTACAGTATTTTTTGATGGTATATGTTTAAGAATTCAATGTCAATTTATCAATTGCTGCTTTTTGGGATACAGTAACTTTTGGTCATAATATTGAGTTGTCTAAAAAAAAAAAGGCACTGAAAATAAATGTCCCAGTCACTGAGAAGGCCTTCACAAATATCTCACTAGAGGAAGAAATAAATTATGTTGTAATCTCCACGACCCATTGGACTTTCAGTCAAATTTTAAGTCATCCCCTACTTGCTTTTGAGATGTCAAACAAGTCAAAGTTACTCATAGCTTTCCACTTTATTTTAAATTAAGGCTTCTCTTAAGCCCCACATTTCATATTAACCTTACCCATTGTTCTCAGTCTTCTTTCCTTTTTTATTGGTGAAAATATGTAGAGATATACAAATTTAACTCCACGTAGTCTAATTTCAATACAGTATATTCCATTTGATCTCTCCAATCATTGAAACACATATTTACTGTTTCTTTCTCATAATTCTGATAACATTTCCTGAATATTAATCATTATATATTATGCTACTATAATATGTATATTATAGAAATACACAAGGGTAATATTTTACATTTTTAAACTATTTGGTGTGTGTACTTCTTAATATCTCAAAATTCCTGGAGGGAATAAAAAGAGAGAGGGAGGGGAAAAGGAGGAGGAGAAAAGAGGGAGAGATCAGAGGAAAACACATAATATTATAATCCTTTTCTGGGAAAAGTTTTAGTGAGTCTAATAGTTTCTTTCTATTTTAATAAACATCTGTCATTTTATCATATATCTCTCTAATCTATTCGAGGAACTGGTAAGATATGTGTCCAAGGGTTGAATTTTGATCTTGTTTCAATGATGATATAGGGGAAGGTTATGACATTAGATAATACATCTTGCTCCACACGTATCCCAGACCAAAAAAAAAGAAGGCATTTCTTAGACCCACTGCAAGTTCCTAGACCCAAAGTGCCCAATGGCTATTGCTAGCCTGTGAAGATAATGTTGGTGTCCAAAGGCCAACTCATCTTCGTGTACCCTTTTGTCATATGAAACAAAACCATCTCTAAAGGCAGCTAATTACACTGTAGTTTATTAATGGCTCCCTCTTGGGCCTGGTATTTACTATCTTGTTATGTGGAAAATTCTTTAAGCTGATGACTATTTTATATCAGTATCATACTATGTATGTGTTTGGGTTTATGTTCAATCCAATTGCGATGACTCTTATGTACAGCATAATTTTTAGTATAATTTCAAAAGTTCTCACAGTTTCTAACCTAACCCAGGATGGTTCCCTTTCTTTTTTTGATCTGTGTGTGTGTATGTGTATTTGTTGAAACAGCTCTACGAATTTGAAGGGTGCTAAACTCAATCATTAAGAATAATATGAGTTTTTTTGAGTGTACAGGGATAGCAATATGCTATATCATAAGCAGCTTTAAATGAATGGACATAATCTGATAGGATCATTCACAGACTTTTTTTTTTCCCTCAACTATTCCTATGGTTAGTTCCTCAAATATTCTCAACTATATATATATAGTTACTTGAGGAACTAACTAACTAAATATATATAGTTCCTCAATAGTTCCTCAACTAACTATATATACACACACACATATATATATACACACAAAAAAACAATATGTATTATTTATATATATTTAAAATATATATTACATATATATATATAGTTATTATACAGGTAAATATCTAGAGTTGCATTGTCCAATGCAATAGGCTCTGGTGACACGTAAGATTTAACTGTATATTGTTCGGAATTAAATATGATTAAACATGCAGTTCTCTAGTTCCAATAGTCATATAGTAAGTGCTGAGGAACCACATGCAGCTAGAGAACACTACATTAGAAAGTTGTGATATGTAATATTTCTGTGATAATAGAATGTTCTTTTGAACAGCAGTAGTTTAAAGAAATGGAAAGAAGAGTGGATGATCACTTTGTATAGTCTATTGAGATTTCACATTTTGCTATGACTTGAAGTTAGCATAAATTCATATATATTTGGAATCATCAACAGAAATTTAAATATGGGTTGTTCATTATAACTTTGGAGAGAAACATCCTAAAAACCATGGTGTAAGACTCTCATATCTACTTATTAACAGTTTAAACATACATTTAAACCTTCCTAAATATAAAAACAATGCTCAAAAACAGTATTTTAAAAATTCTATATGGTAATTTACCATTAAAAAATGAGGTGGAAAATGAGGTAGTTATTTCTATTCAGAAAAGTTGTCATATTTTTAAAAATTTATCATACAAAAGTTATCATACAGCTTCAAAGAAACTATTAATTGTACATAATAAATTTTAAACACCGTTTTCTAATTTACTTGTCTTAAGTGAAAGTATATTTCTTGAGAAAATTTTATGTATTATTATGGGTAAATATAGGGTTTTTTTCTATTTATTATGCCTTTAGAAATTATATTTGCTCTCTCCTGAAATTATTCATTGCACTATAACCTAATAGATAATTTTTTTCCCTCTAGTATTATATCCTACTGAAAATATAATATATATATATATAAAGTATAAAATATTTCCAATATATACTGTGTAAATATATAGAATATATTTGTATATCAAATCAAATATTTGTGAATATTTTAATTACTACATTATTTAAATGGTGAGAAATTTCAGTGGAGCAATGATCCTCATTGGGCAGTTGAAACATGCTATAGACATACTCTTATGTATAAGTAACTTCACTTTTAAGTATGTGTGCCTATTGCATTGCAATCTACATGATGAAATTATTGCCTTTTTAATAATTTCAAACTTAGTTATAATAATTTATTTTTTCTTATTGACTTTTTAGTGAGATACCAGAGTTTCTTGATTTTTAAATGAATGTAAGGGAGACCACAGGTATAGGAAAAGCTCATAATAATAGATAATCTTTGCCATATAGCAGACATCCAACATTGTGCTTAGTACTTTACATTTATTATCTCATAGAAATCTCACAATAGATCTGTAAGATCAATTGCAGTTTTGTCATCACTTTACAGGTGAAGAAATAGAGGATAAAAAGTAGGGAAGACAGTTTGCAACTCAAGATGCACTTAATTCCAGGGGTGCCTGGGTGGCTCAGTGGGTTAAAGCCTCTGCCTTCGGCTCAGGTCATGATCTCAGGGTCCTGGGATCGAGCCCCACATTGGGCTCTCTGCTCTGCGGGGAGCCTGCTTCCTCCTCTCTCTCTGCCTGCCTCTCTTCCTGCCTCTCTGCCTGGTTGTGATTTCTTTCTGTCAAATAAATAAAATATTAAAAAAAAAAGATGCACTTAATTCCAAACTCCATCCTTTTATTTATGGATTTAGATTTTATTTATGATTAATTTATGATATATTTTATTTATGGATTTGAGACATCCTGGTTCAGTACGTATAGACTAGATGACACTGATCAACAGGTATTTGCCCTTACCATAATGAAGCTATTACCTGAATTGTTAAAAAGATAGTAGATCTTGAGTGTAATACAGGTTGTTAGAGAAAGGGAGCAGGAAAACAAAACAGTAATGTCAAAGAGTTGTATTTCCAAAAGCTTCATTTGAACTTAGTATATGCTAAATGTCTATTGCAGGGATTCTGTTGTGTAATTATAGCATTTACTAACCATAATACGGTGCACTATCTATATTTTTATGTCATCTATACTTTACTCAGTAACCTGAGGGTAGAGTCTAAAAAGTCTCTCAGCACAAGGCACATAATAAACGATATGCAAATATTATTGACCACAATTGAACTAAGCAAATGAAGTGCTTATGATTTCCGGTTGTAAGTTAGCAGAACCTTTCTCAGTTATACCTTTTCACATCAGGAATATTTGTTTATCTTACTCTATTTTGTTGCCTAGCCAAAACTATAAACCTGGGGGTGCCTGGGTGGCTCAGTGGGTTAAGCCTCTGCCTTCGGCTCCTGTCATGATCTCAGGGTCCTGATATCCAGCCCCGCATCAGGCTCTCTGCTCAGCAGGGAGCTTCCCCGCCCCCCCACCCGCCCCACTCTGCCTGCCTCTCTGCCTCCTTGTGATTTGTCTGTCAAATAAATAAATAAAATCTTTAAAACAAAACAAAACAAAACAAAAAACCTATAAACCTGAATTGATTCTTGAACATGCAAAATATACTGTAACTATATATGACTTTTGGTGATCTGTATCTATATTAATATCTTTCCATCCATTTATTTATATTTGTCTACAATCTTTTTGATTCTTCTGAGATTAGATTGTAGAATTGGGGAAATAAGAAATCTGCATTAATTTGTTATTTGCATATTATACATTGGGAATCAAAGATTAAAGTCACCCAAAAGTGCAAATTCTGACACTTAATAAAATAAGATCTGTGTAAATGCATTTAAGATAAGTGACCCAGATTTACTTCTATTTTGAATATGGTGACAGAAATTCTGATTCAAGTTACATAGACATTTCACTTAGACAGAGGCATACAAAATAGTTCTTTGCAGATGAAGAAAGTGAAGATTCTTTCCTAAATGAATGAACACTGAAAATGCACATATTCTCCTAGTATATTTATTACTTAATTGTATTCACCTCAATCAAAGTGTATTCAGTGTAAAACTGAATGTTGTAAGTTTAACTTTTAAAGAAAATATGGCACAACAGAATATTCAGATGTAAATTGACAATAGCCTTTAAAGTCAGAATTTTTTTTCACATAAGAAAGAGATAGTAAAATTTCTCTTTAACAGTCACTTTGTCAAGTATTGTAGAGTATAATTATGAAGACAACTACTTTTTAATTTAATTTCACCAGCTGCCACCAATGGCATGAATCTTTCAACATCATTATAAAAATGTATAGGTTCTAGAAGACAACAGAATAGAAATTTGGGACATGAATATTGAGTGTTATACTATAAGGAAAGGTTGTCAAGTTTTAGTGGGACAACGAAATGAGCTAGATGCAACAGAAATAGACACAATGAGAACAGAACATGATATTCTGGCCATTAAAAACAAAAACATAAAATAAGGAAGAAAGAGAATAGTAAATTAGAGGAGACTTTAGGAAGTGAATAAATAATAATGAAGTTAGAAATTTAGAAAAAGAAGAACACAAGGGGATTAAAACCAAGGGAATCATAGATAATGTGTGAAATATAAAGATTTTAAAATGCTGCAATGATAAGATGGAGGAATTGTGCACTTTTTTTTTTTTTTTAGTCAACATGATATCACTAGTTAAAAATCACACTAAACTATTCTCTATCCAGGGCAGAAATGTTCTTTCTTTAATGAGAAAGAAAAAGTCTTCAAGAAAGAGTATTCAGAAAGGGCACAAAAACGTGTTGGTTCAAATACTGATGTTGATATCTTTTAAGAAATGGAAGGAAGAAAGTGGATACCTACTGCTTAATTGGAGAGTTTCCTGTGGGAAAGATCCATTTTAATACTTTCTACTAAATGATAATTTATGTTCACTTAGAACAAGGGAACATCTATTGAGGAAAAGTATCTTCAATAAGCAAATTTACATAATTATTTTTGTTTAAGTAAAGAAACATGCAAATAAAAATATTTTGTTTCTCTGATTTCATTTTTATGTAGAATCAAGAAAAAATGTTTACAGATACTAAATCTTTGACTTTAAATTATGTGAAAACTTTTTACTTATGATTGCATTTAAAATGTAGGTTTTAAATAAGTGGAGTAATGTTTTTTTAATTACAAATGATTAAACTACCAGTAATACAAAGCCTTAGATTAGGAATTGATAGTACATATTAAAATAATTAAACCTTGCATTCTGTCCTCAGGTAATGCAAAAATTCAAAATTACAAAATAGAGCAAAATAAATGCCATTACAATTCCAGAATGCTTTCATGGTGAAAGAGAAAAAGGTAAAGATTGTTTAATTTTAATTTTTATTAGTAAATGCCCTACTTCAAGGGTTGATGTTTGGATATTAAATTAACTGTATCATCATAGACCAAGTTACACAATGATAAATGTACATGTAAAAAAATGAAAACTTTAGTAATTATTCACATGAAAGTGGATATTCTTGACTCATATTGGGCAGCATTTTTTTTTTTTTTTTTTTTGCTTAACACGATGTTATCAAAAGTTTTTGAATTAGTTGATCGTATTAAGCAGGAAAATTTAACATAAATCTGGAAATGAGAACTTATTTTTTAAATTAAAAAAAACTGGAAACAGTGTCTAGATTTTAACACGACAAAACTTAGCAAGAGCCTAGTCATCACTAGTTCAGTTCAGTGAGGCACAAACTTGCCAGTTTGCCATGGTTCCTCCACCAGTTGCTGTCTCATAATGATGAAGTTCTAGAACCTAGGTGAGGTTCAGTGGGCTGAGGTCCAGAGCCGATGACCAAGAAAGAATTCTTGAGACATCTTTGGTGCAAAATGGTGGTTTATTAAAGCACGGGGACAGGACCCATGGGCAGGAAGAGCTGCTGTCCCGGGGATGTGAAGAGTGGTTGGTTATATACACAGGAGTTGGGTAGGTGAGAACAAAGGGAATGATGTTAGTCTCTAAGGAATTTTGGAAGCAAGGTCTCCAGGACCTCGAGGGACTAACTATTGTTGGGAGAAAGGTTATTTATTACTAGTAGTAAAAATCTTTTTGTGAGACCCTTTAGATGTATATCAGTGGGCCATATGCTTGAGAATGATTCTCAACACTATCTTGGAGATCTAGAGATAAAGTTTCACATTTCTCCTATCAAGTGTCCTTGTTAGTGAGATTTGGGTTTAGAAGAAATTTAACTTTATTTAGGGCTTGAGGAACTGAGTTATTTGCCTCTGGAAATTGTGCTATTGTTAAAATAGCTTCTTTGTTGTAAATCTCCAGGACACTGATAAACCAAGGGAGACTCCTGTCTTGCACGATTGTAATCTCTGCAAGTTAACTACTTGTTCTCATTTATGTGCCTGAGGAATGTCACACATATTACCAAGGAGAGCTGGTGGAGAGGGGGTGCAAGGTGCCAGCTTTTGCTTTGTCCTCAGCCAGCCTCCTGCTCCCTCATCAATAACACCAACAAACTATATGCTTTACACAGCAATGCTAACCACCTGGCTCTTTGTGCACCTAAGGGTCAGCAGAGAGACAGATTTTAATGGCTTAACTGAAATTTTCTATTCAGGTTTTTAACATCATAAATAATAATCAAGTAGTTTTCATAAAACTTGTTTCTCATAACAGAAAAATTAGAAAAAAATAGATTAACAAAATTGAATAATATAAAAATGAATGCATAATACTACAACCTAGAAATAAACATCAGAGAGGATCCTGGATCTACCAATTGTTAGTTTTGTAACCTCCGGTAATTTACTTTTCTAAGTCTTTATGCTCTCACGCACAAAAGGAGCCAAGTATAATGTCAACTCCATCAATTTGTTTCCCATATTTGATGAAATAAGTGCTTAGCTTTTTGCCTGGGAAACATTAAATGTTTGGATTAGAGTACCATTAAATAACTCTTTCTAAAAAATGTTTCTATTAATTTTGTATATCGTATCTCCAGGAACATTAGGAGTGAATTGAAAACAGTTACAGCAACCTTGACCATTAATGGTGTTTTGGCTCTAGGGATGTTTTTCTCATCCTCTTCAAAGAATTAAAGCTCATGTTACTCAGCTTGAGGCCATTGACATCTGACATCTTTGTCAAATGGAAGCAAAAGGGCATTCCAATGAGCGATGTTTCACTCTTTAAGGAGAAACAAAGGCTATTCTTTTGCTCTGAAAGTGTTTTGTCCAGAATTTTTAAAGGGCATTTCAGGAGGAAATAGATTTTTCAATGGAAGGAAGGTATAAAACTTGGAGATTAGGAAAAGACTATCTAGAATCCCTCTCATATGCAGCACAGGAGAATTCTAAAAAGTGTGAAAACTTAGTGGCATGGTCTCACAGTCTTCACAGAAGGTACTAGGAAGCTTCTGTGATATCTCTGTTTACTAGAATTGCACAGTAAATTTACTACAATCTGAAGTACACTATCTTTTTTTAATGTAACATGGCAAATTTTAGATTATTAATATAGGGGAGGGAATTTGATAGCTCTGATTATCTTATAACACAGGTCCTTGTCAGTTTTGGATTACCCAATAAAAAGGTCAAACCCAGGCAGGGCCCAACACACAGGAACACACACACACACACACACACATCCCTTATTTTTTTTTTAAAGATTATTTATTTATTTATTTGACAGAGAGAGAGATCACAAGTAGGCAGAGAGGCAGGCAGAGAGAGAGGAGGAAGCAGGCTCCCCGCAGAGCAGAGAGCCCAATGTGGGGCTCGATCCCA